>NC_135226.1:12028323-12205823 GCF_052324685.1 Brachyhypopomus gauderio
ACGTGGGCGTCGGGTTAGCAGACCTGTGGTTTTTGGTAGCTGCTGCATTTGTGTTTGTGCACTTGTGGCTTTCACTGCCTCTCAGCTGCTGTGTGTGCGTGTGTGTGTGTGTGTGTGTGTGGTGTGTGCGCGTGCACACCTGCGTACTCGGGGTTGTGGTGTCTGGGAGCTGCTCGCTGTGCTGGGTGTCGGGGTGTGGGGAGCGTACTAAAGGCTGCAGCACTGCTTTCTGCCACCAGGGGGCACCAGATGCTTGGGTTCCCCAGCTTTTTTTCTTTATTTCTTTTTCCATTCTGTCTTTGTCTTAATTTCTTGCCCTAATTTCAGGGCAAGGAAAAGAAAAAACCCCAATCAGTCCTGAAATCTTCTAAATTCTTCACATTTTCCTGATTTTACTCTACAATGCCAAATTTAGCTTTCATGGCTTTGCTTTCTGATTAAAGCTTTTGCACAACAATAACCCCTAGAACAAACAAACAAACACGAGTGTGGTCCGACGTGGCCACTCTGAGAGCTGACCCGTGCTGCTTCCTGTCCCCCCCCCCCACCCTCGGGGTGCAGGGTACTTGGCCAACAGCTCCAAGCGACACACCACACACAACGTGGGGAGCTCGAGGCTACACCTCCTCCGAGCTCTCAGCAGACGCTCAGAGAGCACGACTGCGGGGCTGGGACCCCTGAACACTCACGGTGAGGGGAACACACACACACACACACACACACACACACACACACACACACACACACACACACCATCCCTAAGTACACAACAGTAGTCACTTGTGCCCCAACTGTTGTGCATACAGTTTGTGTCAAATCTAGGGCTCAGGACTGAGTGTGTGAATTGAGATGCATGACCTCTAGTTTGACCTTCGACCCTTGCGTCTGACCCCTGGTGGCAGAGCCAGTGCTGGAGGGCCACAGCCTGGGTTAGAGTGCAGTGCTGTGGGCTCCTCATACTGGACACGGGCTCCTTTCTTTGTGCATGTCCCTGCATGTTGACCTTTGACATATTGAAGTACACCAGCAACTATGCAATCAAAGTTGTTGAATTATTTGCTTTCATGCGGTCATTTGGGACAGTTGTGGTAAAGGCTGGAATAAAATAAAAACTATGGAGCGTCGGAAGGACCCCACAAACCCGCACTGGGATATGCAAAGGAGATATTCATCGTGATTAAGCCCAGCTACTGTAGCGTCTGCTGTAGCGGTACACGTCTGTGTCAACCCTGGCTCAGGGGGTGAAGCATTAACACATCCGAATCATTAAAGGTAAAGTACAGATACGGCGTCGGGTAAATACACAAAAATTTGAGCAAAGAGGGAAACTTGTGGGGGCTGTGCTACCTGCCAGGAGAGGAGAAGAAGAGGCCACGCCCCCCCCAACAGACACCAGCAACCTGTACGAGGGCACCTGAATCGACAGCTGAACTGGGAGTCTGCACACGTGTATCAGATGTGACGATCGTATTGTATTAGTATTTATTGAGCGCTGTATCTGGTTCAGTATAAACAGGATCTAGTAATATCTGAGGTTTTATTTATTCGTTTTTTTTTATTTGTTTGTTCACAGTCCCTTATTTATGATATGAAACCAACCAGAACAAAGTTGTTTGACACTATACACTGCATGACCAGGATATGAAACGATCTTCCTGAAAATCCATATCACAATCTTTAAGACCCCAGTCATGTTCCACATTGCGATCTTTCTTGAAATGTACTGTTCGGAATATCCAGATTTGAAACAGTATATTGACTTAACGATTTCCACCATTTAAAACATCCATTAGATAACACAGATTTCAAGGACTGCAGTAGTTCAATGTACACTAAAAAAGGCATAAAATAATCAGAACTTTTGTAAGCAGAACTTCTATGGTCCTCTACATGTGCAGTCCTGTTTCATCATTCGGTGTTGGTAAAATATCTGCGACTTCATCATGCCATGTTGAACTAGATAACACCAGGGTCTTTAAAGCCCACACTGTACACAGCTATAAGCTGCACCAGAGGCTTCCAAGGCAGGTCTCCCCCCCCCCCCCCCCCACACACACACACACACACACACACACACACACACACACACAACCCAAGACACTACAAACAGCAAAGCAGATAGCAGCCAACAAGAAAGGCAATATTGACACGGTCACCTCTTCTGTATTCTTCACTGTCTTTATTGTCTTTTCAGTCTTCTACTGGATAGATTTGTTGAATTACCTGTGACAGATTTGTTGTATTACTTATTCAGTGCCCAACAAAGTTTACAGACTTTGAATCACATCCCTCTTTTTGGCACCTGGTCCTCAGCTCTCGTGCTGCTGGGTAGAGGTGATTTTGAAGACAGAAACTATGGTAGAGTACATGGTGCAATATTCCAGTCAGCCCAGTGATCTTGTAATCATCATGTTGATCTGTGAGCGTGGAATGAATCCACCTTATTACTGTACATCGCTAAGTTTCCAAACAGTACTGAGAGAACGCACAACCTCACGATCTCTACGCTTCACTTGAAAAGATGATCAGATGCACATGATCAGATAAGATCTAAAAACGGGGCGCATCACCTAACCCTGCTGTACGCAGAGACGTGCGTAAGAGAACATCTTTGAGATCTTTGAGAAACACTGGCATTAGAGCGGAAGAGCCTCAGACACTGATGTGATGCTCACAGCATGCCACCTCTGCCTCTAGTTCATCACGTCTCTGCCATGGGAGTCTCTACCCTGGTTTACACTAGCTCTCCTGTTGGGACATGGAAGCTTTTAGGAGCTGCACCAGCACAGCAGTGAAGCGAACTCTGCCCTGTGAACTCTGCCCTGTGAACCCATGGAGTAGGGGCAGCAGAGTGGCCGAAACACACTAGTGTGGTTATCGGCTCATCTGCTGTAGCATCACTCACTCACAGGTCCAGACTCCAGCTGGGGTGGACGTGCTTCACTGTGGTCTGTCTGACGGGTGAGTCTGGGCTTGGTGGATGCCAGGAGAACTCGTAGCACCATTTGCAACGGCTGGAATGATAGTCTGGAACTTTTTTTTGTGGGCAGTGTTAATGCTGCACCATGCCAGGTCACTTTAGACTGTTTATATGCTTCCAACTCTGTGGTAACGGTTTGGTGAAGAGGTTTTCCCTCTTCCTGCATGATTGCAGTTTTGTTTGGAGGAAGTCCAGCCGCCTGGTTTTGAGGCCTGACCTCCGCCCTCTGACCTTTTGGGATGGACTGGGTTGTTGATTGCGAGGCATTATGTTCTTGTCCAGCATCAGATGCCCTTTTGATGGAATGGGCACAAATTCATACAGACAGTGTAACATTTGTGAAACGTGCATTATTTAGGTGATTGACTGCATAATGACTGGGGTCTGATGGACCTGCAGACTTCTGGGTGTGACGTGATTGGCAGTGAGTGAATCAGTTGAAGTTGAATGACAGCTTGCTTTTTTCTACCTATGTACCCCAGTTGACTAGTTCTGTTTTCTGTTGTGTGTGTGTGTGTGTGTGTGTGTGTGTGTGTGTGTGTGTGTGGTGTGTGCGTGTGTGCGCGTGCGTGCGTGCGTGCGTGCGTGTGTGCGTGTCCATCCCAGGTCGTCTTATAAGGACTGTAACACTTTGCACTTGCCAATGGAACGCTTCTCTCCTGTGCGGCGTTTCTCTGATGGCGCTGCCACTATCCAAGCCTTCAAAGCCCAGCTAGAGATCAAGCAGCTCAAACAGGTACACACACACACACACACACACACACACACAGACACACACACTTTTTACGATAGACACAGGCCACAAGAGCAGTTAAGACATGACCCTGGACAGGAGGTGTGAGCAGTGTGGTGGGTTGGCGTCTGCTGTGTGAGGCTGTAGGGAACTCAAGGAGCCGTGTGCAGCTGCAGCGTGATTGGCTCTGTGCATCAGTTCACATCAGTGAGATTTGGCCACATCAGTTTGCTTGAGAATTTTTTCTTGTGCCATTCACACTGAAATTTGCTAGCAGACTAGCTCCATATTAATGTAATAGCAGTGTTAACATTGTAATTTGGGATACACTGTGTGTGTGTGTGTGTGTGTGTGTGTGTGTGTGTGTGTGTGTGTGTGTGTGTGTGTGTGTGTGTGAGTGTGTTAGGAATGTGAGCAGTTGCAGAAGATGTATGCTGCCCCACAGGATGAGAAACTATTGGAGCACACACAGCAACAACACATCCTCTACCAGCAAGAACAACAGATCTTACACCAGCAGATACAAGTACACACACCACACCTGCACATCCTCCGCTAACTACAAATAATTATACACACACACATATGTATAAACACAGTCATCACAGTCACACAACCTGCCTCCCTGTCTCTCTATTCTCCCATCCCCACTCACCTCTCTCTCCCTCTCCCTCCCTCTCTCTCTCTCTCTCTCTCTCTCTCTCTCTCTCTCTCTCTCTCTCTCTCTCTCTCTCTCTCTCTCTCTCTCTCTCTCTCTCTCTCTCTCTCTCTCTCTCTCTCTCTCTCTCTTTCTTTTTCTGGTTCTCCCTTTCCAGGCCCTTAATTTGGGACATGGAGAAAACCAGCCCAGTCATCTTACCCACCAGCTTCAGAGGTAATCTCACACACTCGCACACACACACACACACACACACACAGCTATTCAAAAGATACAGTTGAACATTCAAGAGATGTACTGCGATAATAACTTCACTCTGTACCGCCTAACTGGAGTATGGGTTGGGGTTAGGTTTGGGGTTCGGGTTATTTTGACCCTCACTGTTTAGCCCCTAACAGGAACGTGCTTATGAATTAAGCCTGTAAAACTTTCAAGCACAGGGGTGCCCACACCTTTTCAGCTTGCGAGCTACTTATAAGATGACCAAGTCAAAATGATCTACCTACAATAAAAATGCTAAACAAATGTATTTCTTCTATATTATCATTATTTAAGTTATTACTATTTAATATTGTGTACTCTTTTTTCCTTTTCCTTTTAGGATAAATAAGGTATTTTATTTATTTATATTTATAAAATATTTTAAAGTATCGCTAATTGTAGCGAGAAACACTCGCAGTCCGCAATATCCTTCCAAAGTTGCTGGGTTAAATCCTCGGCCATGGCTTCAGACCGCCGTGTGACTGTATTCCTCTATACCTGGAGAGCTTTGATTGAAGATAATATTTCAGATTTGTTTTTAATGTCTCGAACCAGGAATCAGCGGCTTCAGCAAATGCCTCTTTTATCATCTCCGTCTTGGAAGGACGTCTTGTGTTTAACAATAAAGTGACACCCGAAATGATGCTTGAACAGTCCAAAAATGCCGCTCCACGTTTCCCTTCTTTGGAATAGCAACGGCACACTGACAGATGAGGCAAACGCACTTATTACGTAGTGAAATATAGTGAAACAAATCCTCCTCCCATTCTGCGTGAAGTGGTAGGTTTTAGGATTCTTACTCGGACCAGCTACGGCGCTCATTTTTATACCGTTTGTTGTCTTTAGTTTAAATAAATTGGAGGCTAGCTAACAAGTTAGTGCGGTTTAACACGCATGTCATTCATCCCCTACTTTTTAATGTCATGTGATCTACCTACACTTCCTTCGCGATCGACCAGTAGATTGCGATCGACGTATTGGGCACCCCTGTTCAAGCACATTCTACATCAGCTATTTTTCCCAGTCCCATGTAAACAGGTCATGAAAAACAACCTTGTTGGGAGAAATGCTTCATATCCTGCGTGGTTATAATGTTAGGGTTAGGGGTTGGGGTTAAGTTAGGATTAGGGTTAGTTACGGGTTAGAGTTAAGGGTTAGGGTTAGAGATGATTGTGTTCCTTGCTGTAGTGACAGTGATCACTGATATCAATGACAAATGGAGACACAGATGAATATTTGTGAGGAACATTGGTTCTAATCAGATAAATCAGAGATGATTTGTCAGGACTTACCAGAATCACAGTAAGCTTTAAATTCATCAGATACTGGATGTAACCAGTTCCAATTTAAATCAAACATGATTACTATTTAATTGCAAATCAAGTCCAATAGAAGTTGACTTAATGAAGGTAAGGCACCACTCAGCTGAAGGAGTCCTGTAACAGTTATTCTAAGGGATTTAGAAACTATATGGTCCAAAGCTAAAAACTCAAACTTCTTACTCACTGACTTAGAGAGCAGCACATTGACATGTTTACAAAGATGGCTGCGTCTACACCTCTTTTAGCACCGTCAGTTGTGTGTACATTATAGCCCTGAATGCATATAGTGTAAATCTCTGACGCATCAAGATACATCAGCGTCAGTTGCGTCACTCAGATGTTCACCCATATCCACACTTCCAATCAAACTGTGAATTATAATAAATAATACATCTCTTTCTCTCTCTCTCTCTCTCTCTCTCTCTCTCTCTCTCTCTCTCAGGTTGCGAATTCAGCCCTCCAGTCCACCACCTACACATCCCAGTAACCATCTTTTCAGGCCGGCCAATCAAAGTCCTCCTCCAGGGAGCCAAGGGATGATGCAGGCGCATGGTAATCACTCACACGTACACACTCACACATACGCGCTCACTCACACATGCTCACTCACACGCGCTCGCTCACTCACTCACTCACTCACTTACTCACTCACTCACACACACACACACGTAGATGTATACAGAGGTATGTAGTTGTATGTAGATGTGTACAGAGGTGAGTAGATGTGTACAAACGTGTGCAGAGGTGTAGATGTGTACAGAGGTATGTGGATGTATGTAGATGTGTGTACAGGTGTGTGGATGTGTATAGATGTGTACAGGTGTGTAGAGATGTGTGTACAGGTGTTTAGGTGTGTGTAGATGTGTACAGGTGTGTGTAGATGTGTGTAGATGTGTGTAGATGTGCTCCATCATACGTCATGACTCTTCTCTTAGGTGCACCGTCTGCTGTGCAGTACCAACATGCCCCTGACTTGTATCAGTCCTCCAGCGGTAGCCCACCCCCCACCAGCCTCCCTCGCATGACCTTGCCCAATCAAGCACAGCAGCAGCCTTCTGGTCCCACCCACGGACCTGTCGGATTGGCTCAGGTCCTCCCACAGCAGCAACAAGTGACCATTCAGGTCCAGGAGGTGGAGCTAGGAGGCCAGCGGCAGAACTTCTTAACCACGCCCTGTCACCGAGTTCTTGGGAAGCAGCTGAGTGCAGACAATGCTGAGACACACAGGTGATGATGAGGAGAATGTGCTGGCTCTCCGCCTCACAGATCCAGAGTCCAGAGTTTTACCCAGATGATTTGTGTTGTTTCTCCATCAATGTTCATCTTTAGTTTTCATCACCTTCACCACTGTTCATTTTTCATTTTCTTGCAGTGTCTCTAAGTATTTGGAAGCTATTTTTTTACTTTTTTGGGTCTGTTGTGAAATTTGATCCGTGCTTTCGTTCGGTCATCACTTAGGGGTTTTATGTGTTATTAGTGATGGATTTTGTATTGAAATGTGATGAGATGCACAGTGAGAATGAGACGGTACAGTCCCATGTCTCCACAGTACAGTCCCATGTCTCCACAGTACAGTCCCATGTCTCTACAGTACAGTCCCATGTCTCTACAGTACAGTCCCATGTCTCTACGGTACAGTCCCATATCTCTACGGTACAGTCCCATATCTCTACGGTACAGTCCCATGTCTCTACGGTACTGTCCCATATCTCTACAGTACAGTCCCATGTCTCTAATGGACTCCAGTGTAGATGTGACACAGTAAATAGTGACTGGACGTTTTCTCAGTGTCACTGGTAGGTGCTAAGAGGAGGAAATGGATGTTTGTCCACCAGGCCACACCCACCAGGCCACACCCACCCCTCACCACATGTTTATGGTGTTTCAGAACAGTTCAGAATATATAGAATTGCTCGTCTAGAATCTGTTAGCATAACCTTCAGTTCTTTAGAGTGACTGGCTGACTGTTGTGCGCTCATGTTTCAGGTGTTTTGAGCGTCTGCATGACTGAGAATGTTTGAGATGTGCACTGATGTTTGTTTTATTGTCTTGCAGTCGTAGCCTGGGCCGCTTCCACTGTTCGACGTCCGCGTATGAGCATGCTCAGTTCAACGCACACCTGTTTGGCGAGGGTGGGCGCTCTGGTGCGGGGGCCAGTACCATGGTGGGCACCTACAACCCCTACATGCAGGGGGCGTCTCTGAAGGTGCCAGGGCTGGAGGGCTACCAGGCGGGCACGGCAGGGGGCGTGGCCTACGCCAGCCCCTCCGCCCTGCAGCAGGCCCTGCTCTCGCCCACCCCGCCCGACTATCGGCCCGCCCAGCAACACCACGTCACCCCCATCCTGCAGGGCCTGCTGTCGCCACGCCACTCCTTGACGGGCCACGGCGACACCCGCCTCCCCCCTCAGGACCTTGCCGCGCTGCTTAAACGCCAGAGTCCCCGCCCAGTCCCGTCGCCAGGCCCGCCCCCTAACCCGCAGGACTACGGCGAGATCTTGTTGCTAAGGCAGCTCGGCCAAGCCCCCGACGGCCTGGAGGCCCCACCTTCGGCACAGGCCCCGCCCACACAGCACTACCACCATCTGCTGCAGATCCGAACCCAGCCCGATTGCCCCGCCCCGACCCTCCCCCACTCGGAGAGCATGGAGGAGGACGATGTCCCGGCCTATCACGACGGCCTGCTGGCCAAGGCCCCCGCCCCCTGTGGAGATGGACACGAGCTGTTGGCACCACCACATGGGGACACGCCCACGTACTCTTCTCCCACACACAGACACGCCTACATGCGCAGCACAGCAACAGCAAGAGGTGGAGTAAACACCAGAGCACGCTCGCACGCACACACACACACACACACACACACACACGTGTGTCCTTACACACACACACACACACACACACACACACACACACACACACACACACACACACACACACACACACACACACACACGTGTGTCCTTACACACACACACACACACACACACACACGTGTGTCCTTACACACACACACACACACACACACACACACACACACACACGTGTGTCCTTACACACACACACACACACACACACACGTGTGTCCTTACACACACACACACACACACACACACACACACACACACACGTGTGTCCTTACACACACACACACACGTGTCCACACACACACACACGCACACACACACACGTGTCCACACACACACACACGCGTCCTTACACACACACAGACACAAACACCAAACGCAGGCATGTGTCCTTACACACAGACGCACACACACATGCACGCACACTTTTGTTTTTGTTTAGTTTAATTATTTTAAGTGATTTATTTCCATTATGTTGCTTTTATAGAGCCAAACGTCCTGTTTGTCCCTCTGTCACTGTATTTGTTTGTTTATTTGTTTATCTCTTCCCCCCTGTAGGAGCAGGTGGAGAGGCTGCAGACTGTGTGGGGGTGGTGGTGATGGAGGGGGATCATAATGGCGCAGCATACGGCTCCCGCCCCCCCCAGGGCGACCCCTACCGGCCTCGCGGACCCCTCCAGCGCCATCACACCATCCAGACGCCTGATGATGCTTACGTATGTGCCTGTGTGTGACGCAACACACGTCGTCTAGAGCTTTTTCGTTCCTTTGTTTGTCTTTGAGCTGTGTGTTTTGCTTACTCAGCAGTATTTACTCACCACATTTGTAGGACCAGGCAGAGCCGATGTCTGGAATGAGCTTATTGGCTGGAAAGGCGCTAAGCTCCGCCCGCATGTCGGATATCCTCAGCCAGTCTTCTCTGACAGGAAGCCAGCAGCTACATCAAAGGGAGGAGTCTGGTATGTGTGGAGCAGACACGCGTACACCTGAATACACACGTTTATGAACCTGCACAGTGCGCACACACACACACACACACACACACACACACACACACACACACACTCCTAGTCTTCCTGACTGCTGTGTCCACGATCCACTCTGAATTTCTCAGCACATCTTTGGAAATTCATGTCTGTTCTCCTAAGCTGTCCAGTTCTCCAGGTCAGTCAGAGCCATGTGTGTGCAGTAGAGAGGATGTCCCTAACCTCCATATATGGGCGGGGGGGTGTGTCTAGTAGACAGGATGTCCCTAACCTCCATATATGGGTGGGGGGGTGTGTGCAGTGTGTGACGTGGAAGGAGAGCTCCATTCTGCTGCGTGTTTCCCCTCGTCCTGCACCAGCAACATGCTGCTCACGTACAAACCCCAGGACCTACAGTACAGCATGGAGCAGGCCGGGGTCTAACCACACAGGTACCGCCCTGGGCTCCGGCCCTGCACGTTCACACCTCTGCTTTAAACACCGCACCAGAGGGTGTGAGGGGACGTGTGTTTGAATACTCACGTTTAATATGCTTCTCCTTTCTCTTTCTCTCTCTCTTTCTCTTGCTGTCCCACTCTCAGGGGTTTGTGCAGTGTATAAAGCTCCATATCTGTCTCCTGTGTTCAGCTGCGTCATGCCAAATTGCCATCGTCTGTCTGTAGGGGGCGCCGTGGGTTCTGTAGTCATGTACAGTTGGGAGGGGAGGGTTCTGTATTGAAGAGTGGGGGGGGGGGGTGTGTTGTGCCCGTATACTTCTACAGATTATAAAAGAAGAGTCGCCATTGGCTGTTTTGTTTTATTGTTTTGCTCTTCTGTCTGATTGGATGAATCGGGTGCTATCCCACTGCCCCCGCCCCCTAATCATTCACTTTCTCCTTTGGCTCCTCCTTCCTCCCTGCCCCATCATTGTTGCCCCTACACTCCCTTCCCTTTTAAATGTTGCCGTAGCAACGCACGAATGGCGCCTCAATGTACAAGGCATACACAGTCTTGCATAAACACACACATATATAAATACACACACACACACACACACACACACACAATACACAAACATACAAAGAGACATATTTATCATACGCAAAGTTGTACATCTAGCCACAAACCCAAAGTATTTCACATAAAGCCTGTGCTTTTGGGGGAAAAGGTTAGTGTCCCCCCCCCCCTCTGCTGTGCAACAGTGGATCATTCCGGAGTGGGCTGTGACTGCAGCCCAATGAGGCCCTCTCTCAGAGCGACCCATTCCACCGCGCTTGTAGGGGTGGGTTGTGGACGGGCTCAGAGACCTCGCGATCGCACAGGACGACCAGCTCTCATTCTTTTTGTCTCTCTCATTTCTGTTTGTTCTGTTTCTTTAACTTTTTTTAATGCATTTTTATGGCTACTGTTCATGTAGGAATTCATCATTATTATTATTATTATTATAATTATTGTTATTGTTTTCTGTAAAAGAAGTTTTATGGTTATAATATTATAATAACTATTATTAAGAAGAAAAAAATGTGTTGCAAAAAAGAACAGCATTTTCCAATCACCACGGTGATTCTGCACTTTCTGTTTAAGCTATTTTCCCCAGACTTCCTGTGTCTCGTCAACATCAGCATCTTCCCCATCATCCCTCTCCCACTTCATTCCAACTCTCTCTCTCTCTCTCTCTCTCTCTCTCTCTCTCTCTCTCTCTCTCTCTCTCTCTCCCTCTCTCGTGCTAACGCTCTCTCTCACACTCACAATCTCTCCCTCCTCCCCCCTCTTGTGCACACGCCACATAACACCCCTACCATGTCAGTGACAGTTTGGTGCATTGTGGGTAGTTTTATGACATTTCTTTCCTCTTCCTGTACAGTGATGACATGTATAGATAGCCAATGCCATTTCTGTATCAAAGCTAGCGCTTTCTTCCATGATGGGGAGGTTGTTTTTATATATTTTAATTTTTATTTTGGAATTGTTCATTGTTTTCTCCCCCTCTCCTGAGTAATATTGTTTTTGGTTTTGTTTTGTTTTTTTCTTATTCCCCAGAAGAGTCGATGGTGGAGAGAGACTCTTTTGCTTATTTTCTTATTGTTTAGGCAGAGGAGAGGATCATTATTTTGTTGCTTTTTATAATTTCTGTTCTGCCATGTTGTCAAGGTCACTGTTGTTCACATTCAGATTTTGCGGTTTGTTATTGAAAGGTGTGCGTGTGCATGCTTGTGTGTGTGTGTGTGTGTGGTGAGTGTGTGCATGCTCGCGCATACAAGACTGAGAGTGAGTGGGGTGGGTGTGTGTGTGTGTGTGTGTGAGTGTGAGAGAGAAGATGAAATAGAGATGCTAGCTCATGTACACATCATCTGAAACATGTACAGTTGGAGTTCTTCTGTGATCGGTGCGTCCAGGTGTTTGAAACACATCTGCATACAGTGTTCACTGCTTTCATTCTCCATATGTCACTGTGTTTCTGACTGAGGGTTTATGATGGTGTCTGAGCCCTTCAGGGGAGAAACGCTCCACCCTCAGGGGAAGCCTTGAACGGGGCTGAGGGTGAGAGGGTCTCCACTCGCTCACCACACGCTGGTCTGGTGCTGCTGATGAAGCCGTGCTGCCCAGGACCCTCCGTTCATCCTCTAGGGTTTGTCTCGAATTTGGATGTTGCTAGAAGTCCATTGGCTGAGATTACGTCACTCGCAGCTCACAGACCCAACTTTGCAAATTTCAAAACGCCGAAGCTGTCGAGAAACCAGGAGAATTTATAATATTCAGCAAAAAAAAAGATCAGCTGATTTGACAAAGTTCTAGAGGTGGCAGCTGATTTGAGACAGCTCAAGTGCACTAGCACTGGAGTGCGCGTGTAGGAAGGGGACAGAGTTTGGGAGGTTAGGGACAAAACCGTGAGCAGAGTTCAGGAGAGCCGGCTGGGTGAGCGTGCGGCCGTGTGAGTCCGGTCACCTTCCTCTTCATTTAGACGTGGCGCCGAGGCCCAGGTGTTTGCTGGGTTGTGATGAAGGCTCTGTCCTCATCCTCTCATCGCTCGTCTCGCTCACTCCTTCCGTGCCCTGTCCTCCTTAATCCCTTCCTTTCCTTCTCTTCACTTTTCCTGCCCTTCATTATATTTTTGTTTCGTTTTTGTTTGTTTTTGTTTTGGAGTACAAAAAATACTAAAGTGCAACAACAATGGTTAAAAAAAGAATTCCAAACTGAGATGAATAATAAATATATATAAATAAAGAAATAAAACAAAAGAGAACTCTGTCGTGGATTTCTTGATGATTTCAGAGTGGTTGACCACCAGCGCTGACCACTGGAAGTACCGTGTGGCCCAGGTAGGTGTAGCTGGAGTAGAAGTTTGGTGGGACAGACCTGGGCGCTCCACCTGTCTCTCAGACAAAGAGATGCTGAGCGATCCGTGCTGACAGTAATATAGTCAGTACTGTTGGTGCTGACATGTTGGGTTTTGACCCGAGATCCGAAACTGCAGTACTTGTGTTACAGATGTACGGTGTCTCCTGTCTACTTGAGGACATGGCTGTTTGATTGGATGCTTGCCTGTTCTGCTGCTCAGCTGAAGTTGCTGTTTTCTGGATGGAAGTGACTGGATAATAAAACATGCTGGCGTTCGTCCAAGCGTTCTGTGGTCTGCAGTGCGGAGGCTTCCCAGAACACACCGACCAATAAGAGCTGAGTGGCCTTTATCTCCGTGTGTAGAGGAGGAGTGGTTGCTCTAAAAATATATGACCTCAGGAGAAGCAAAAAAATGTATTATATATAAAACACTTTCTTATACACGTGCATGTGTGTGTCTGCCACGTCATCGCTTCATTTCATCTAGCCCCTCCCCCTCAGTCTCTCGCACAGTAGCTTTGGAGAGATTAGAGCTGGTGCTTGCAGGCTGATGGTTAATACATGGAGATGGCTTAGCAAGCACTTATGCACTCACACGCGCTCGCTCGGCGCTGACGACACGGCTGCCTGCATCAGTACCGTTCGCGCGAGCGCCGGGGCCCGTCTGCGCGTACATCTGTTTGCGCGTGCGCGCGCCTGTTTTATTGCCCAAGCTGCAGGCTGTGGGAATCTCCTCCTGCAGGCGTTCATGGATCCATGGAGGGTTGACAGTCACCTTCAGCAGCTCTGCACACAGGTAGTGTGTGTGTGTGTGTGTGTGTGTGTGGTGGGAATTGCGACAAAACGTTCACAATGCTGGAAGGATACTCTGCTAGTAATCATAGGGGAGGAATGTGTGTGCGCTCATGAGTTTGTGTGAGGAACATCTGTGAGAGTAAACGTCCACGGATCAGCGTGCTGCCAGTCAGGTGGGGATCTGTTGTCAAATGCTGGTAGTTACTGTGCATGTGGATTCGAGCTATTTTGCTAATGAGTGAGTACATGAAGGTTCGGTGGTTTTACCTGCTTTCCTCACAGCAGGGGCTCAGTGTGTTAAAACAAAATGGCCTCACTTAAAATGCTATGGATGCCTAATCGATCAATCTGTTATTTAATCTGATCAGTGGTTGACTGTCCTGGCATTGATTGATCAGTTTGTGTATCTCTGAGCTCCACTGCTCCAGACTGATTCATGTTTGTGTGTTTCCACTGATTGTCCAGGACGCAGTCCTGGTGCTCCCCTGGACGGCAGAACGCACAAATCTGTGAATTATTGATAAGGCAAGAGAGCAGGAGCTGCTGACAGTTGGCCGTAGCTCGCCAAAGTCTTCACGCCATCATCGCCCTCACTTTAACCCGCCTCCTGGTTGCCATTCCCCCCCTTTTTACGTCGACGTGCGTCTCAGTAATGATCCTGACCCAGATGTGTCTCTCTCTCTATCCGTCTCCCTTCGTCCCAGCCTGTTTCTGTCTTCCTTCACATTGAACAGACTAAAACATTGACCCTAGATTAACAGTTTCACTCAGTTTCTTTCTCATCTTGCTATACATGTATTTTATGTCGTTCTGTTGCATGACTATTACAAATTACAAATTTCTTTCGTTATGTAAGGTTCTCTGTAGTTGTGAAGTGATTTCCTCACCCTTCCTCTATGCATGTGTGTGTTTCCTTTAGGGGAGTATGGAGTATGTTTATCTAAGGCCGGGGGTGGGCCTGTCTGTTGTGCTCTTACACACATTTACCTGGAGCTGGACAGGTGGGACACCAAACGCCCACAGCTGCACATGCATGGCTGAGATGTATACTGTATCATGGTGAACATGCCTCACTTTAGAAAAATTCTAATTGTTGCTGTTATTGTATGGGTTTAATAGGAGCAGTTGAGCCTATTCCCAAGATTGATGGACAGCAGAACTCTGAGGTCACTCTACTAGAAAACGTTACTCACCAATTCAGCTGCCAATCAGAGGGCTGGAATTCACAAGCCCCTCCCTTGTTGACTTGGTACCTGAATGGTGAGAGGCAGAGCGAGGTAACAGGCAGCCAGGGAGTGAGGCGGCTTGTGATGAAGCCACCAGAAGATTCCAGAACAGTGAGGTACACCTCAGAGCGAAACAGCACTTTTACGCTCAGACCCAAGAAATGGGACCGTGAGCTAGTGTGTGCTGCCACTGACCCCGGGGGCAGAGAGAGCTACAACGCTACGGTCATCCTCAATGTTCAGTGTGAGTGCTTCCTAAGGTTTAAGGCACCTAAATACACCTACAAACATTGAAGCATTGCATTACAGATCAGATTCCCTAACCGTAACAGCTGCTTAAACAAATGGGAACCTGTTTCATTACTAAAAGTGAGTAGTTGTGTCATTTTTGTGTTGCCCAGTTGAGGAAAGATCAGATATGTAAGAGGCACATTTAATATTGTCCTTGGAAGATGTTCTAGGTCAAAACCCATCTGCCATTAATGTGCATAAGAAGTGCCATATAATTAAACTATTAAGAAATGACATAAGGCTAAGTACCCCTGAAATGGGCACTTACCCGTCTGGTATAACCCCATGGTAATAACCCTTCTGCAGTCAGCGTCTGCTTACCACAAGCTGACAGCTGATTGAAACAATCACAGATCCAGATGATGAACAGTACATATGTTTCATTTTCTATTGATGTTTCAATACATCCTTTTCCCCCCCACCCCAGTTCAGCCAGAGTTACTGCGAGTGAACGCTCACTATAGTGAAACCTCTGACCCTGGGCTCTCCTTGGTGCTCTTTGCTTTGGTTCGCTCCAACCCCCCCGCCACCATCACGTGGGTGGACCAGTCTGGCCAGCTGGTGGCCAACACTTCTGACTTCCTCATGCTGGACTCGCGGAGTTATCCCTGGCTGGCCAACCACAGTCTACAGGTCACGCTAAGCAGCCTATCCGGAAATGTCTCAGTTAGTGCCAGCAACAATCTCGGCTCCACCCAGACCAACCTCACTCTCACAGGTTTTGATTCTTCTATTCACATTCAGAATGCTAAATAGACCATTATATTGATTTATTTAAGGAATCAAATTACGGTGTTTTAATTAATAAAATTAGGGCAGTGTAATGAATGTTCTGACTGTTTTAATTAATGACCATGAGAGCCACGCGAAGTACGTGTTCCTGTTCCAGCTCATAGTACAGTCTTTGTTATCTTTTTTCTTGGTTCTTAACTGTGTTAGGGGGTTAGTTAAAAGAGAGGGATGAAACACCAGAGGGCATTTAGTCTTGGGCTTAAACTGCACCTGGGACCCTCAGGTGCTCGTTCATTGCCTTCCACTGTTTTGCTGCTGGCTTGTTTTCAAGGCCCTCTTCTGTTTCCAGAATTCCTACAGTCACGTGTGGAAGTTCCGATGTTGGGGATCGTCACCGGTGGTGTGGCAGGCTTCGTCACCCTCCTCATCCTCACACTAATGGTGCTCTGCCTTCTGTACAAGGACAAAAGCAAGATTATCGGTATGATAGCCTCCTCCTGCAGCACAGCATGTGTAAGGACTGTGTTTTCCCTGTGCAACACTGTGCATCATGTTGATATTATTGTTACATCATGTAATTTAAACACTGTGTCCAGTATTCTGGGCTAGTGTCTGATGCAGAGTTTATTCAAATAAGTGCTTCTAGTGCAGGTGAGGAAACCAGACACCACATGAGTGTATTTGGAGGAACATGATTTACTTATAAAGTAATGTTACTTTTTAAAGGCTTTCTTACACTAATTTCATTTTTCTTTCTCTCTTTCCTGCTGCGCTGCTCTCTGGCTAACTGCGTATCTGGCTGTTGAGTAGATGAGCCCGTTGTAATTCCCATAACCCCAAAGAGGTGTGTAAATACATGACCATCATGCTAAATGTCCATATGAAAACTAAGAGGCCTGTCAGGGTATTTATAAATCCATGGGAAGAAAAGAATGTAATGGAGTTGTAAGGCGTAACAATGCTTGGTTGTCAAAGTTGTGTTCAGAAGGCCGTGTGTGGGGTCACTTGCATGCGTGTGTTTGTTGCAGTAATGGCTCAGAGAAGGTGCAGTCAAACGGGGTGTATCTTCCTCGAGAGAACATGTCCCTGCCCTCCAACATGCAACTCAATGACCACAGCACGCTCTGCAAAGGCAAGACAGCTTCACACTGTCCTAGGAACGGAGCTTCCTTATGGAGCTTAGATCTTGGAGCAAGGTTTTATTTTAATGGTGCGAACAAGAATCAATGTGCAATGTTTGCAATTCTTCAGGGCGGCCAAACTCCAAGCAGAACACCTCCGTGCAGAAGACGAGGGAGGATGAAGAGGAGGAAGAGGACCTGTCCTTGGCGTACGCAGCCAGAGGTCAGAGGTCACGACATCTCAAAGTATGTCTTTGTGTGCACGTATAGATGGGTGCACATTTTTTATGGGTGGTTTTATGCCCATTTTCATCATTTTAAAAAGTGTCATACTGTTACTATTACAAATAACATGAAATATTTAGTAAAATGTGATGAAATGTTTTTTGAACATGTACATATGTTGGAGGTAGGCCATTTGTAAAAACAGGTTCAGGAATGTTCCTCGAGTGTCCTTACTACACACTCACCAAGGCTTCTTCACCTTAACCCTAACCCCTAACCAGTGATGGCTAAGTTACCTTGAGAAAGTAATCCGATTACTGATTACTGATTACTCCTTTTAAAAGTAACTTAGTTACGTTACATATTACTTGATTTTAAAAGTAACTACGTTAGATTACAAGTTACTTTAGTAGTTACATTCAGCAGCAAAATAAATTTTTCCAATACTCACTTTATTGGAAGTGCATTTTTAACAGTAACAATGTATTGAAGCAGGTTCAATAACCGAGGCAGAAACTGCTTAATCCAAAAATCCCAGGAGGGAAACTTTATTGATAACGCAACCCTGGCGCGCGCAGGCTCCGCCCCCCAGTGTCACTTAAAGGGCAAGACTCGCCGTGAGGAGTAGGAGTCGCTATAGTATCTCCTGACATTACGTTTGTGTAGCTGCGCGGTATTATTTGTAAATTTATTTGTAAACGTAATACAAGCGAACTGGGGTGGGTTTCCCGAAACGTTCGTAGCGCCAAGTACTTCGTAACCTCGTATGAAGCTACGAACGTTTCGGGAAACCCACCCCAGTTCAGTCAGACAGCTTGTGAAACGAAATACCATTACAATTTCAAGCATTTTAAAGTAGGCGACGTTAGTCAAAATTCCAGCACTTTTCAAACGTGGAACACAAAGCAACATTAAAATTCATCAGGTAAATGTTCCTTCCCCTGTTTTTGAGGGGTGTTTCTTTATACTACCACATATCGTTACGGGAGGACACTGCAAAAAATGACTTGTAAAACGTGCTCGCGCTTTCACAGGGTCGCGCGCAGCGTGCGGAGTCGAGCGCTACGGTCAGACGCAAAAGTAGAACTGAGCCAAGAAGAAAGCAAAAATATATATTTTACTAGGGAAAATATAAATAGTAACGCACAGTTATTTGGATAAGTAACTTTAATCTGATTACTGGACTGGAAATAGTAGCGCGTTATATTACTCGTTACCGAAAAAAGTGGTAAGATTAGAGTAACGCGTTACTAAGTAACGCGTTACTGACATCACTGCCCCTAACCCCTAACCCAGTGGTAAGCACCCAGCACCACTTGATGCACTTCTACTGGGTGTAAAAACACATTCTTCTGCCTAGAAAGACTCAAACATGAAAATCAACAACAATAAATGTAACTCATTATAGCGTTATAGTTATGTGTAGTGAGTTGGAGTGAGCTGGACAAACATTGAAGCATTGCATTACAGATCAGATTCCCTAACCCTAACAGCTGCTTTAACAACTGGGAACCTGTTTCATTACTAAAAGTGAGTAGTTGTGTCATTTTTGTGTTGCCCAGTTGAGGAAAGATCAGATATGTAAGAGGTACATTTAATATTGTCCTTGGAAGATGTTCTAGATCAAAACCCACACACTGCAAAAGCCTCAGGCTCCGCCAAAATGCTAAGCATCTTTCTCTACAATGTGTTTATATGCATATAAAACAATCTAGAATATGTTAATGAACATTAATATAATGAAATGCACTGGTATATATAAAAATGTTTTCAAAATGTTTTGAGATGGCCAGAATTGCACAAGTTTGGTTTGCACACTTCTCAATTTTTGGCTTGGAGACATGATTTCATAATGCCTCCAAACACCCTAAAAGACGATGAAGACCCAGAGATAGAAAATAGATTCAGCAGATGAAACCCACAGGCTGGGATTACTTAGACTGAGAAAAGAGCAAAACACTTTGAGAGTGGCACCATGGTACCTTCCTGCATCTTTTTGTTGAGCTGTGTACTGTCCTAATAAAGCTTTTAGTTTTTAGTTTTTTTAGTTTTCTTGGTGTCCTAAGACAGTAACAGTGGTGTGTGTGTGTGTGTGTGCTCTTTGTATGAGGCACTTTTAACACAGTAACACTGTTCTCTCTCCGCAGGCTTTGCCCGGTACCCCATGGTTGGTTACATCTACAAAGTGAACAGCACAAGCAGTGATGAAATCTGGCTTTAGGGCACACACACACACACACACACACACACACACACACACACACACACACACGTCCCTAAACACCTGATGAAGATATAAAGAAGTGAACTTTTGTCCCTACAAGGGCAGACATGTTTCTGACATGCACACATGACGTCACACATGAAGTGTTGTCATTCCTGGTCAACCGTGCTTTGTCATTCTCTCCCTGAACATTCTGGATAACTTCCGCAATGGACAGCCCAACATGGGGACCCAACATTGACCATTTTAAAACAATGAGCCTTTTCCATTGTAGGGCTGAAAGGGTGTGAGTACGGAGAGTAACTATTCCTACTGCATTTTCACATCAACAGTTTGGTCTGGAGCGCTTACAAACTGTTCAGCCATGCTCAGAGCTGCAGAACTGTTCAGGTGGGGGTGTGGCTTAGTGACGTAGGGGTTCTCTGATTGGAGATAAACCTCTTCATGCTGCCTTCTCGCTCATCGCCAGTGTTCAATGTTTGAAAATGTTTCACACATGTAAAAGAAGCACTTAAAACAGTCCAAACAAAGCCAAACTGTCCATCTCATCAGACTATATCTCATCAGAAACTATATTTGTGTAGCAACATAGTTATGATGTATGATGTATAGTTATGATAACCCTTTGCTACCAGAAGTTCATCCCCTGATTTCAAGCACAACACTTTCTAAAAGAAATCGTAACCAGTTTCAGGAGTCCAGCATGGCACGGAAAAGCCCTGATCCGCCTGTAGTAACGTTTTGGCCCTATGATGGAAAAGAGGTTAATGCAAACAAGCTCATTCAAAGCATTATAAAATAAAAGTCCTGTTTTGATGATATAACACTTTAAGAGTACTTTGAATGTATTGAAATTATTGCTAAATTATTGCTATTAAATACCATATATGAAATATGCAAGTTAAACGAGATGGCAGGCGAGTACAGTAGAACTACATTTGTGTGAATATTGCTGTGGTCCAAACACTTTAAAATACTGTGCTGCATTTTGGAATGCTAGATGTGCTTTATGTATTCTAATGAAATGTTAAACATTTTAATAATGCGAGTTAATTTATATTTGTATAACGAAACTACACAACAGATAATTGTAGCCAAACCATATCTAATTATTGATCTACATGTATAATTATTGGTTATGTCGGTGTATATTTATATGCATAGTGACATAAAGAATGTACTGTATTTATTGTTTATTAAAGATGAGCCGAGGAGACTTTGCCAGTTCTATCCAGCAGGGGGTGCTAGATTCAAAACACCTACCTGCCTGCTCCCTGTTACACATGACTGCTTTTGGTCAAACATCTGCATAGTTTTTTCTTAAATGTATATGCATTTAACAGTTTGCATTTCACATCTTTATAGAAAAGGACTCTGACCATTCTGTAGGTGTGACGTTGAATGCTGTAGCTAAAGTTTGAGAGATGTGCTTTTCAGGAAATTGCTTCTGAACATGAACTGATTCCTTAAACGCTGATTACTGGGAAATGTATGTATGCTTTTAAAAAAATGTTTGTGTGGGGTTTAGGAATTGAAGTGTGTGGTGGGAAAGGGAGTCAGTAATTGTGTTGGAGGGTGAAAAACAGGTGTTGGTTGTTGGTTGTGTTTTCCTGTGGTGAGAACAGGTGTTGGTTATGTGTTGTGTCTTCCTGTCATGGACAGGAAGTTGTTAGTGGGATCATTACTGTTTTTTTGAAATAAACAGGCTGACTACACTAGGATGTAAAAAAAACCCCCAGCAAAATTCACTCATATGCATCCTTTAAATATGTATATCGTGAAATTATTTGCTTGGGATGTGAAATGACAAATTTGGTTCGTGTGGAACAGGCTGGTGAACACATCTGTGGACCATGTCAGAAATCATAAATAAATAAACAAACATTTTAACTAGATCACAGAAATCCACACAGCTCAGTGGACTCAAATTTCATTGGTGGCTGGATAAAGTTTCTGTTTATTTCCTTCAAATGTTGAGATTAATAACTCAGCTCAAATACTGAGATGAATAACTCCGCTCAAATATTGAGATGAATAACTGATCCCAAATCTTGAGATTAATAACTCAGCCCAAACTTTGAAAAACAATTCTGTATTGTCCATGCTCATTTACTTGGCGTGTTTTACATTTCTGTAGGCCAGAGTCATGTGAGGAAGGTGCAGTGAACTACATGTGTACTTCCTCCAAGTGACGGAGAGAGAGAGTGAGAGACTGAGAGAAAGTCACTCACACACTAAATCCTAACAAAGAAACGGAGTTGGTGCTCAGGATTTCAAGGAGATTTTCTGTGAATTTAGGTGTTCATCAAAAGGTGTGTTGTTTTGAAGTTACTGCTGGTTATGTTACTTTGTTATTTTGAAGTCATTAAGTTATTTAGACGTTACTGCTAATTATAGTTTCTTTTCTGTCTGTGCTGAAAAATGCTATTACTATTTTCCGTTCCATAGTTTCTCTGCAAGTTTGAGTCGTTACATATCAGTGATGTGTAGAATAGCATATGCATCAAAGCATATAGCATGAAGAGTCAAAATGGCTGAATGTAAGAAGGCAAATGGCGACTCTCAAGAATAGAGCCTCTGTTTCGGAGCAGACTAAAACATCCTTGTTATTGAGTACTGTATTATAATGTTGTGGAAATAACAACATTTGTTTTTCCTCATGTGGAAGGTGGTTAAGATGAAGTGGCTGACTCGTCTCCTCCTAACTGGATTGGTGCTGAAACAAACACTTGGTAAATAGCTGTTCCCTTCCTTTATATTTTGTGATGAGTAACAACCACCTTTAAATATTTAATGGCTATCTGTATATTTGTACATAGTATATAAGCATAAATTCTCTGTTTCCTTAATGAGACTATGTTAAAACTAAACTAGCAAACAAATTATAGAGTTGAAAACTACAGGTAAGAAAACTCACTTTGTCTAATTGGTTCTCTAATTTGCAGCTGCTGAAAGTCCAATTGCTGTCCACAAAACTTCATCTGGAGTCAAACTGGAATGTAAAGGCGGGACATGGAACGTGAAGGAAAAAACAGATACCTTTTTAAACCTGGAATACAGGGATGAGAACTCCGGGGAGAAAACTTGTATGGAAAAAAATAAAATTTTTGTTAAATTCAGAAGTAAGTTTTTCACCCTTCCCTAATATATATATATATATATATATATATATATATATATACACTGTAGTCATGATGTGCAAGTACATTCCTTGTGCTAATTCATTGTTTCTTTGCAGCCTGTGACAACTGTATTGAATTAGATGTAATATCAATTGTTGGCATCATAGTTGGCAACATCTTGGCAACTTTTCTAATTGGCTTGGCAGTATACAGCCTGTCTGCACAGCCCAGAAATAAAAGCATGTCTGGAAACAAAGGTACTGTCTATGCAACAGGAACGTCTTAAGCACAGAAACATTGGAAATCAAGATGACATTAATTTGCTTAATGGACATTACAAATGAGTTTACTAAATTAATGATTCCATTTAGCTAAACATTGAAGATGCTCACAGACATGCAGTAAACTGCCCTTTCTTCCTGTAATTGTATAGCTTCAGATAAGAAGGCTCTACTCCCTAATGGAGAAAACGACACATATCAGGTATGGAATTATTCTAGTGTGGATATGCTAATATGAATCAATTTTGTTGATTGCTTCCCCTCAGCATATCAAATCTTTTAATTGAGACTAATTTAATATAAGATTAGTAGCATTAGCTCAGTCATTGTGAAAAGAGTGAAAGTAATGAGCTATAATACTTTGTATCTTTGCAATATCTGCCTCACTGTATAATACATAATATACAATATATAATACGTAATAGATCATTCATAATATATAATAAATTAAATTTCTTTAATATTTTCTTATATTCGTTCTCTGTCATGCAGCAACTGGCCTCAGGCCAGATTTCGGAATACAGTGCGCTGGGAGGCCGGAGGAAATGAACAGACCCTTCTTTACTTGTATTTGATAATTTCTTTAATGCAGGTCATGGTGACTGCAGTGTCTGCCGTGTGGAAATACATTTGTGTTTAGGAGTGATTTTGTACATGTTTCTTTTTGTCCTGATTATCATTGTTGATATTTGTTAATATTTTACAGTTGTCTTTGTCCAATTTCTCAATTTTCCCTAAGCGGTATTGGTAATGTTGAATATAAGAGCTCTATTACATCATACATCATACAGGTACATTTTTACAGGAGTAATGCCGACTGTAAGATCTCCATTACATACTTGTGCGTTATTGCCGCTTGATTCTGCTTCGTTCAACACATTTTTGCTAATTTGGTAAAAATGAACATTAATGATCTCAATAAATGGCAAGCAGTGATCATACAATAAACAGCAGCTGTATAAACATTCCACTGAGTGAGATTGTGATGCTGAAAACCAAAGATGCTGAAAAACAAAAACAACAACAGAAAGCCTGGTGCTGTATTCGCACTAATACAGTTTCATGAGACTTACAGTCTCAACATTTTCTAAAATTGTGTAGAAACCCACCACGCAAAGAATGACAGGACACTAACAGGCAAGTTAGATGTTTTGATATTTTCTCGAACCTCCGTATTAAGTCTCAGAGAACCTCGATGCAGCGATATGTCAAAAACCTTTATGCTGTGAGAATGAGATTTAGAAAGTTATTCAATGGGTCAGTGGATGTTCTCACTGAATCTCTGTTGGTTGTGCTTGATCAAATTTAATTTGTTTTAATTTCAAAGCTTCGATGTTATTTAATCAGGTTACACATATGAACACACCATAATAATAATAATCTTTATTTGTACAGCACCTTTCAAACATACATGCAACAGAATAAATAAAAAACATTAAAATGAAGCAAAGATAAGAAAATAAAAACATTAAAAGAAATTAAATATAAAAAGGAAACAAACATAATGAAATAATATAATAAAATGACAAATTAATAAAATTATAGACAACATAATGTAATAAAGTAAATAAGATGGAAAACTATTAAAATTATTAGATCAGACATAAAATGTAACTAAATAAAATAATGTAATAAAGTAGGTATTTACCTTGTATGGTCAAACCAGTCCTAACTGTATGACGTGCTGTTCTTTGGTGCGCAGATACATCAACTCATCTATAAATATGAACAAGCATGTTTTAACAGGCATGTCACATTGAACTCCTTTTTCACTAATGTACACATTGAACATATTTTTACTAAAACAAATGATAAGGCAATTAAATGCTGAATGTTACTTCAAGTTCATGAATAATCAGTAGTTCATTAAGCAGTCAGTCATTTTCACATCATTATCCATTTATCACACAGCTGTTAAGTCTAGAATTTCAGGTCCAGTCAGGCACTGTCCCTGGTTCTTTGGGCTGGAACCTGAGCATGGCTGAATTATGGTGTTACGGGTCACTGAGACCATAATACCAACACAGTCTTCTCTATCCACCACAGAGTGTCACATGGCTGATGTAAAACCATATTGGTTTCGTTAGACCACAGAATTATTACTTATTATTACGTTTCATTACTTAGGGAGTAGGCCATTGTATTATTACTTAGTGTTATGTTTCATTACTTAGGGAGTAGGCCATAGTATTAATACTTAGTATCACATTTCATTACTTAGGGAGTAGAGCATAGTTTAATTAATTAGGGAAAAACAACGGCATAAAATTAATGCCCCTGGGTTGTCAGAGAATCTTTCCTGCTTCATTTCTGAATGAACTTCTGTCCTGTTTTTAACAGATCCAATATTTTATGTCCTATTGTTTATTTAATTTAGTTTATTTGGAAGTTTGTATTCCAAACACTTCCAGACAGCACATACATACTCATTCTACCTAACTGAAAATCTTTCATTTTTATTGAATTCAATTATAATTTAGACTCAAGATCAAGGCTACAAACTCTGTTACTATTTCTCACAGTATCACCCTTTATGAGGAGCTAATAGCAAAGATAATGTGCTGTGGTTTCTCTTTGGTTACTGTTCGAACTACTGCTGAGTTTCAGCACTTGCAGTACACAACCATATACCCCCAGTATGCTATCTGACTTCCTGTGTGGATCTAAGACGCCCACGATCACCCTGACGCACTTAACCCATTATAACATGAGCACATTTAACCAGAAATACACCTCAGAACCAGCCTCCTGACATGCAAACATTTCACTAATCATTTTCTCTATTTCTGTCTGTTTCCAAAATAAATTCATTATGGTTGTATTATGTGTATTTACGGTACATCATAACAGGATGTGACAGAAGGAGCATTCTGAATTGAAAGTCTAAATGTAAAAATATAACTACAGCAAGAACTTTGTCATTTATGTCTCTGATATGCTTGGATGCTGAGCATAATAACCTACATATTTTATTGGCCATAAAAAGAGATGTATGTGATCAAAGATCAATTCTTCATCTATGCATGTAATAGCTAATTAATATCTGTCCCAACATTGATCGTTCTTGATGTGAGCATGCTGTACATTTTAAAACATATTAAACCTCTTGATTTATTCAGTCATGATTATTATACCAATACCAATATAATTCCTGGACACACCACTGAAAATCATGTAATTATTGTATGATCTATTTATGTTTTAAGCTTTCAGAGTCTTCAAGAATCAAGCCTAGACACACCATGATGTGTTAAATCTGATGTGCTTTCAAAAGCCATTGGTAGCAAAGTCTGGCACCCATGCTGAGTGTACAGGCTAAGATATTACTGGGCTACTGCTGGGATAGTACTGGGATACTGGGCTAGTACTGTGATAGTACTGGGATACTGGGACTGCAGAATGTCCACAACTTTCATTCTGATTACAGAAATGTGACTAACTGACCACAGAATGAATATTTTTGGATCTAAAGACCACAAGCAATGGCCAAGGATTAGTATTGTTACCATTGAAAAATAATTAATTATTTCCATCTCTGTAAGAATGTGTGTATTAGCACAAACACAGTGCATCTGTAATTTGTCCAAGCGTCACTGCGGAAATGTCAGTAAAACAGTGTGAGACTGTAATGTCTTCAACTTTGTCAAAAGCTTGTGACCTTTTCTTTTTGATAAACAATCAAATGGTTTCTTGCACAGAATTTGCTTTTGTCTTATTATTCTATGTACATCATGCCTGCAGTACAAACACTGAGAAAGATTGTTTAAGCAGATGTGTGCTTTAGCAGATTCTCCTCTGAGTCATCTAAGTTTCCATGTGTGAGACGACACCATAGTGTGGCAGCATGACACAAACACTATATCTACAAACACTGATATATCAGTGGGCGTTTCACAAGGAAATCTTCATAGTGGTTTATTTTTATTTTTATTTTATTTATTCTGAAAGAAACAGTGATTGCAAAATGAAATCAGGTTGTAGGTTAATACAAAGCCAATAAATGTATTTTCAGAAAGGTGCTCGATAGGAATACATGTAATATTACATTGTAGCTGGATATAATTACTAAGAATGAGCTTAAAATACATCTTTAGTGGGATGCCGCTAAACATGGACGATATCTGAGTGTACAGCACGAAGACACACAAGCTGCATTAACTCAGAAGACCAGTTCATGATATTCATATACACTACATGCTAACATAGAGACTTAGTATACTATAAACATTTCTTTTTTAAAGGTGAATGTAGGAATATATACATAAGTAGAACTCTGGATACTTCTTGATGAGATCCTTCATCATCTGTCTCTTCAAATCAGAAAGAGGGTCATCAGGTGTAATTCACCTCCCACCTAACAAACATCACTTATCAAAAGAAAGCTAAACAAGTAGGCAGCCAAATCTATATTTAATATTTATCTGCAGAGAAAATTGAATTTTATTTTATTTGAACCCTATCAGCCATATCAAGCTGTATAGAAAAAATCTGTATTTGTCCTTGTTCGAGTGGCCAGTGTATTCTGGCGTCTCAAAAGACCACATATCTTGAGAACGACTCCTTCCAGCTACAGCATTGCTATTTGCTGCATATTTCAGGTCAAAATGGCTGTTTTAAAACCTTTATGACCATGATTTTTTTGTTAAATCTGGAAATTAAGCTATCAAGTATTACGCTTAGATTTGGAAGAAGGATAAAATAATGATGCCATTGGATGAAGCCTTACAGTTACATATTTATTGAGAGTAGATCTACATTTTGATCTATCTACATTCACTGAGAGCAGACTGGAAACAATTTTAACCAAATCAAAATGATATGAAGTGGAGTGACTTAAACAAGAGATCCAGACGTAGAGGCTTGGTCCTGCTGAAATAAGGGTCACATGCGGTGAGTGAGCAGGCCTTCGTTATTTCTTTCTTGCGTCTGCATACACATCTGTACTGCGTGTAGCTGGGTTCAGCATCTGCCAGGGAAGGAAATTCAAAAGTAAATCCCAATCAAATTCTATTGGAAAATTACGAGTCTGAATTTGGCATATATATATATATATATGCCAAATCCAGACTCGTCCCTCAGATTGCCAGATGGAGAAGCGTGAATCTTCAGCTTCAGAACGTGCCTCCACTGCTCTACAGTCCAGTGTTGGCGTGCTTTATCCTGCATCCAATGCTTTGCATTGCACTTGGTGATGTATGGCTTGGATGCAGCTGCTTGACCATGGAAACCCATTCCATGAAGCTCTCTGTGCACTCTGTGCACTGTTCTTGAGCTAATCTGAAGGCCACATGAAGTTTGGATGTCTGTAGATTGACTCTACAGAAAGTTGGCGACCGCTTCGCACTTTGTGCTTCAGCATCCGCTGACTTCGCTCTGTCAGTTTACATGGCCTACCACTTCATGGCTGAGTTGCTGTCATTCCCAAACACTTATAATAAACACCCATTTTCTTATAATACAGCTGGCAGTTGTCTGTGGAATATTTAGGAGAGAGGAAATTTCAGGACTGGATTTGTTGCACAGGTGGCATCCTATCACAGTTCCACACTGGAATTCACTGAGCTCATGAGAGCAACCCATTCTTTCACAAATGTTTGTAAAAACAGTCTGCATGCCTAGGTGTTTAATTTTATACACCTGTGGCCATGGAAGTGATTGGAACACCTGATTCCGATCATTTGGATGGGTGAGCAAATACTTTTGGCAATATAGTGTATATTAAAAATTGTAGCAAAGTTCACAGTTTCTAGAGAACCAGGTTGGCGGTCGGAGGTCAGAGGTCCATCATCAGCCGTGCAACCTCCGTCCTCCATCCTGTTTATATGGAAACTGTGAACTTTGCTACAGTTTTTAAAATCTCTACGTATCTACCCAAATACACTGCAGTTACTTGCTTGGAATCTTCTTCACACACACACGCTCTCACACACACACGCATATGTATATACACCCAGTTTACCTGGTAGTCTGGGTCAGGAGGTGTAGGAGCTCCTGTCTGACGTATATGAGCCGCTTAAAAATATAAGAAACAATTTCAAAGTCAACCAGCTGCTACTAGATGCATGTTTTTGGTTGTTATGGAGATCATGAAGCCAACTACTATGTAAATGCTTTCTATCCATAGAAAATCCAAAGTTGTAAATGTAAGACCTGTTACTGGGTACATTAGCATATTTGTCCTGTGTACATCAAGTATGACCACAGCTAATGCATCATGAAACTGTGAAAAAGATTGCATTGTCTTGAATTGCTATAACTAAGCCATTCGTTTTTATGTGTGTGCACACCTGTATGTCTGTGTATTTATGTCTGGGTGAGAAACACTCTCACCTCTCTGAGGAGCGGCAGGTCCACTCTTCATGCGAGCATACAGGTACACGATGAGGGAGACCCCCAGAGTCAACAACATGTCTCCTATTATGATCCCTGAAGCTAAAGATGTATCCAACTCAACGCAGTTTTCACAAACTGAGCAGCAGAGCGAAAAAGAAATGAATTAATTAACTCTTCAAATATAGATAAAAAGTTTTCATGCATCATTCATAAATTCTTATTACATAGGTAGAATTAAAATCTAGCCTAATAACATAGAAGTGTTTTAATGCATTCAATACTTGAATATTGAGCATTTTTGAGCATTTTACGTGAACTCAGTGCTGTTATATAACATTCTTACAAAAACTGGGGTGAGATGAATATTTTCCAGTGTCTTGGTAATATGGTAAATACAGTCCTGGTAATACAGTAAATGTGCAATAAATATAAATATCTGTGATTTACTCTTACCCTTCACTTTGGTAAAGAAATAATACTCCAGTATTGTGTCCTGTATTTGTTTGCAAGAATACTGTCCATCATTTTCTTCATTGTAGTTCTCTATAGTGTATGTTTGATTTTTTTTATCTTCAGTCTTATCAAGTATTTTCCAGGACGTTGGTTCAAATGGACACTGCAGGGTGACTGTTGTGCCAGAGACATACACGGTTCCTGTGCAGGGATGAAAAACACACATTTGTTATCAGTGTTTCAGAACAACCGAGTTACATGATTAGACACCATGTCTCAAGCACTGACAGGAGTCTTTATTCTCCATGTGACTGACTGCTGGTGGCACAGTTTACATAGTTTTTACATCTGTAGATTACAATAATAGAAAATTAAGGAAAATCTGCATTCAGTTCTATTGGGGCAATGTTGGTGGACATTTCTGTCAATGTACCTGCGTGCACCAATTTTTCCCTAAGATGTTCTTTGTGCCTGAACATAGTGCTATCAATGTTTGAGAGAAGTATTCTCATTAGATACACATGTAAAAGGTGCAGACCTTTTACATGTGTATCTAATGCTGAAATAGCTATTATAAATTCTATGATTCATTATTAACTATTTTCACAAGTTCATTTTACACCACATATTTTAAAAGCTTTGTGATAAGCGAATGACCAATGAAAGTAATTATGAATAAATAAAAATTATTAACTTAAGATAAAAGGTCAAATAAAAACATCTTTACCTTCTACTTCTTCACTACCGATGACAGTGAAGGTGAGGAACATCCAGATCATTCCACACGGCCTCATTTTCTCCTTCTCTTTTCTCCAACTGTGAATTATTCTTCTCTCTAGTATATCTTATGTTCAAAGCAGCTACGTAACAACTACTTTAGTAATATTTCCAATTACCAGGTGTTAGGCAGGTCCTGCTCTGCTCTCTGTCTCTCTCTCTCTCTTTTGCTTCCTGCTACCATTCTAAGGGTTGAAGAAAGCTTCAGGGTTTCAGCTGCACCCTAACCCCAACACTACACTGGGTTAAGATGTCCGCTTCCGTCTTAGACAAAGTGCCTTAAAGCAAATATGTTTAGCACTCGTTAAAATGTGTTAACATGATATTTCTTTTTACACATATTAGGGAAGGTTGATTAAAAAAAAGTATTTTCTACCACAAGTATTTTTTTCTATTTGATAATGTTTCCTTGTTTTACCAAACTTTGGCAGAAACAAATGTCAGTTTTTAAATGGGTTGGCTTTCCGTATAAAATGTAATTCTAGCGCCACCAGGTGGAGATACATACATGCTTTTGAAACGTGGTAGCAATTGTGATGCTACACTCTGGATGTATTTGAGACAGCATGCTATGTTTCTGTTGCTGTCATTTCTGCAAACAACCACTCTGTCCCGGTGTCAGCCATCAGTGCTCCAGGCTTACAATATTTTACTGATACAATCAGAAAGACTGTTGTTTGAGTGACAGTAACAGACTGACTGAAGAGTCTGACAATACATTTTGAAACATACCCTATCACACATTATAACAATACGTTTCAGAGTGTGAGAGTTGGTGGCGAACGTTATTTACAACATTACACATTACACTTCACACTTTACAACATTACATATCACACATTACAACATTATACTTCACACATTACAATATTACATAACACACATTATACATCACACATTACTACATTACACATCATACATTACAACATTACACATCACATCACACATTACTACATCACACATTGTATTACACATTATTACATCACACATTACTACATCACACATTACTACATCACATCACACATTACTACATCACACATTGTATCACACATTATTACATCCCACATTACTACATTACATATTACAACTAGTGGTGGGACGTTAACGTGTTAATTTCGTTTAATTAATTACAGGGAAATTAACGAACAAAATTTTTTTTTACGCATTTTAACGCATTTAACGCATGAGACACTTTTGCACCATGGAATGTTTCTCAGTGCACGAGTTCCAGACACACAGATTATATGGACGCATAATAAAATGAGCATGATGGAGATGACTGAAGAGGCTACGCTGGTTGATGGAAAATTTAAATATAAGAAACTTCCAGATGGAAGTACAAACAAAAATAGTTTTATTTGCACTTTATGCAGGAAGGAGTTCGCTTATCACAGGAGCACTTCCACCCTTCGTTACCACCTCAACGCAAAACATGTTGGGGCTAACACGCAGGTCAGTAACGATAACTTAGCTGCTAAATGTAGCCTATCCCTAGTAGGGATAGTAGCAAACAGTGTCGGGGTTCAAATTAAGAAACAAAATGTCAAAGTCCACGTTAGACAAATTGACCAAGTCACTGGCGAGATCTATTGCTGTGGACTGTAGACCGCTCTCTGTGGCCAAAGATAAATGCTTACAAGAAGCGCTGCAAATTGCATCAGCTGATGCAAGTTACGAACTGCCGTCCAGAAAGACAATATTGAAGAAAATCCAGCAGCTGTATGATGAGGAAAGGGAAGTAAAACAGGTTATTGTGAAGAGCGCCACAAATGTGGCTCTGACTGGGGATCACTGGACCTCTGTTAGCAACAAGATTGATCTTGGTGTGACAGCTCATATTATAGATGATTAATTGAAGATCCAGTCATTTGCTTTGAGCATGCAGAAGATCACTTCTAGGCACTAAGGAGATGCCTGTGCAGAGGACTTTATGGCTGTGGCAGAGGCCTGGGAAATTAAAGAAAAAGTCTACCATCTAAAATGGTATTAAAAAACATCTGATTTATTCAGTTCTTCTTATTCTTCCAATATCCTGAGCAAAGCTCCCAAAATTAAAAAATTTTGGTCAGAATTTCCAGTGTTCTGAAAACTGTTTGCTCTGTTTTCTGCACTCATCTATTGGTCTGTATAGTAGACTGGTAAAAAAATAAACAAGATGTTGAAGTTTATGCTTATGTTCATTGGTTCATTTATCATTCAAACTTAAATTAATATTTCTCATGTTAAATATTGAAATGCGATTAATTAATTCGATTAATTAATTACAAAGTGTCACGGTGAGGGGGCCGGGTCGCCACCAGAGGGCGCGCATCCCGGCCAGCAGCCGATCCCAGCACACACCCCCGCGCACGCAACCACTCCCACAGTCACAATCACCAGTATACTGAACACCTTATTCAGTTTGCTCTTCTTAAGCCCACAGGTCGTCTGGTCCAGTGCTGCACATTGCCGCTACATGAGCGTCTCTGGTCTCTGCGTTTCCGTCACTGCGTTCCCTACCTGCGTGCACGCTACGAGCTTTACTTTGCATCACTTGCAGTGTATGCGTTACGAGCCTTACTAGTGTGCGCTACGAGCTTTACCTTGCATCACTTATAGTGTGTGCGCTAAGAGCTTTACTGGTGTGTGCTACGAGCTTTACCTTGCATCACTTGCAGTGTGTGCGCTAAGAGCTTTACTGGTTTGGTTGCCATGGACAATAAACATCCTTCTGTTCAACCCCCGTCTCCAGCTGCCTCTGTCCCGACGCCTCCGGCGTCACACAAAGCACAGGTAGAAATAGTCAATAGCCTATATAAAATTAATCAATAACCAACGTCAATGTCTGTGTGTGTGTGTGTTACATGGCAGATATGTATTTATATAAATATGTATCTATATAAATGTATATAAAATGTATATAAAATGTATTTATATAAATATGTATCTATATAAAAATTCCCCGACATTAGTTTCTTCAAAAGCTGATTACAATGGGGGATGACAAAATATTATTTTGTGCCGGTTATTTTAGTGGCTGTGTTAATAAATGTAGACATAGCACATCTAGTTGCAGGCTACACTACAACAGTTAATATCTGAATGGTCATATCGCTCTTGAAGAGCATGTATTTAATTATTGTCTCGCCCATAAAACATGATGAGTGGATGATTCCTAAAAAAGAATCTTCAGAAGTATATTAGCCACTGTTTTATTTGTACCAAAGTCAGCACCAAAGGAATTCTTGTTATCTGAACTGCACAGGTTAAACATAATCAAAAACATAATCTAAGGCTTCCTTGGAAAAAAAACAGTTTTAATATATATAGGGGAGACCGGGGATGGTTGTAACACTTTTTGCTTCAGCACCTGTAACTCACTGAATTTTTGAGCTAGACTTCTCAAACTTTTATACAAAGTACGCCCATTTGTTTACTACAAATGTCACCAATTCAAACTTCAATTGAAATATCACAGCCGTCGTGAGTTGATGTCAAATACAAGGTGTTCCCTTGTTACAACCTACCCCAGGTTGTAACACATGCTGGGGTAAGTTGTAACAATTAGACAAAAGAAGCAAAAACAGAGGCCATACCATGCAAAATGCTTCAAAAATATTTTTTTTAAATAAAATAACAATCCAGAACAATGTATCTCTCTCTGTGACTGACCATAACTCATATTCACTTTCTGTTTTACTCAGACGTGTGTGTGTGTATGTGTAAATTAGTGTACTAGAACAAACTTATTTAACAATATGTATGCTTAATGAACACTAATACAATGTACCTGTGTAAAGAACATGTAGGTCAAATAATAACCAACGTCAATGTCTGTGTGTGTGTGTGTGTGTGTGTGTGTGTTACATGGCAGATACCATGTGCCTTTGCAACTGATCTGACTGATTTGCCCTTATTTGTGACCTCATCAGATGCTTCTTTTAAAAACATTTGCAGGCACACCTCTGTCAGTCTTTCTTTAAAATTATAAAAAATCAATAAAGTTTTCTTAGTTGTATGTAAGGTGATGGCTGTAACACATTTTAAAGCTGTGTTACAACCATCCCCACCCCTGTCAGCCAGTGTTTAACTAGCTGTATTAGCAAGGTGATTTGAAATTAACAGGGGAAAAATGCATCACAATTTACCTGAGAAACTACAGTTTAATGTAATATAATTCATATGGTTTTATCTGCAATAGTATAAGTACTAAACAAAATATAGTCTTGATTCAGAAATTTACTTTCTCACCTCAAAATCAGTTTTTTCCCGATTGCATATGCCTGTTTACAGCCTTGATATTCACCATGTAGGATCAGGGAGGAATTGGCTAAATACTGAAATTATCATATGACTCCTAACTTATCCGTGATCGGTGGAACTGATGGTGTTACAACTCTCCCCATGTTACAACCATCCCCGGTCTCCCCTATCTTGTTTATTTATGTTTCTGGGAGAATGGTGGCAAACTACTGTTCCAATGACCAAAAACCAAAGCTGACGGTGGTTCAAAGGCACAAATAGCTCCACCTGACGACACCCTTGTGGGAGGGCGCCTGGACTTTCACCGTTAAAAACCTCGCCGTGTTATTCCAGTGCGATCAGAACTCCTTTTGGGACTGAATAATTCCTCTCAAACAATCAGACGCGTTGGAAAATCCTGTGTGCAAGGCCTGGCCAAACAGTCCATCACCTGATGTGTGTTGAACGGGCTCTTCTCTTGGTCCTGCTTGGACTCACCGCTACAGGTAAGTGGAAGCAAACGTTTGAAGTTAATGCATTTTTAAGAAGGTCAGTATAACATTTTACAAGAAGTAGGCCTACTAAACACTTCGTCTGCGTCTCAAAAGTTCCAAGAAAAATTCACGTCTTACTGTTATTAAAACTCGTCTGGTACGTTACGTTTATTCAACCATTTCTATGATTTTTGCGAGATAAAAATGCTTTCAAACGATATGTACTGCTTAAGCTAAACTGTTAGATGTCATGTAGACGTTTGCTAGTTATAATGTAATTTTACATGGCTGAAAATGTATTTCCTTTAAAGTACGTTTCTAATCTGTTGGTAGCGTGTGTGATTAAACATGTACCAGAACTGCCGGGAAGAGTCACACCAAGGGGCTCAGATTCAGGGTTCCCGGGTTCTGTGTTTCGCTTACACACATGTCCTCGTTTCCTCCCGTTGACTACGTTCACCCTTCTGAGGTCCACAACTGGTCGTGGGGTCTTGGGCATTTCCTCCACACGTAGTTGTCAACCCTGACGGTCGGACCGTACAAAATACGTTTACCCCCAAAAGTTTTACAAGGACACGGACGGTTAGGCTGGCGTACGGGACATGTATTCTCACAGGGCTTCGCATTGGTCAGATTTGAACTTTTGTCGTCCCTTTTCTGTTTAATTAACTAGGTGATGTTCTCAGACTGGGCACTGGAGCGTGTAGATAATGTCCCTAAAACTGTGTAACCACACACTGTAGTACACTCGCCTGAGGGGTTTTAACCTCGGTTTCTGAAAGTAGCGGGTTTGTCGTTTAACTATAGAACTATAGCTATAACTCTAACTATTATTCACTATCTGTGAATAACCTTAAGCTTTTTTAACAACTAATATGATAACCAGATGAATATATAACAGCAAATATACATAACCGTCAATAAATGGCGATTTCACACTGGACGCGACTCACTGCAATAATGCTCGTGTATAGACTTTTCTTTCGAAAAGTTCAAATAATGAATAGTAAAAAAAAAAAGAAAGGCGATATATCATGCTATTCCGGTTTCCCCTTTCTTTAAATGTTATATAATTTATACTGCTCATAATCAGACTCCAAAGATACACAGCCTGAAGTTCACGCCAGATCTCTCTCCCTGCAAAACTAACTTAGCTGCCTGAAACGCCTCGTTGGAATTTCAGTCATTTTATTTATTACACGATGGTGCACAGTCTCGTAACAGTTTGTATCTCGCCTATCGTCAAGCTTGTAATGTCCTCCTACAACACGAAGCAATAACTGGTGGACTGAAAGAGTTTGTTCATTTCGAGAAGTGTTCTGAGTTGTAAGGGGAAATCTCTTTTATAAATGGAGAAATGAAGTGAGAAATGAGTCAAGGGTTGAAATTATTTCTACCAATGACCCCGCCTATGTTCCAGTTAATTTACCTTTACACAGGACTGCTTTTGGAGAAGCCATGTACCAAAAATCTTACTCCTGAAGTATTGAGTAGTTGTTAAACTTTGGTGGGTAACGATGCTGTCTAGTGGATCTCAGGGTGATGTTGCATGTAATTAAAACAATAATTTCATAAATGTAAGGTTATTAGACCTTAAAGGTCTAAGGACTTAGCTGTAATTGTAATTTTTTATTGAAAAAATAAGAGGTACCACTTCAAGTGTGGTAAAATATATGCTCATAGAACCTCTTGGCTTTTCAAATAATACAGGAGGTCTGTTCTCAGGACTTTTCCTGAAAGAGTTTTCAGGAAGCTGCTATTCGATTGCCTCCTACAATGTCCCGAAGAATTAAAATATGTTAATGTTCTGAATGGATGGTGCTGAACATATTCAATCTACAGAAAGAGGATTTTGTTTAAGGGTCCTGTGTTTTTTTCACTTGATGAGTTGGAAGGACAGTGTGTGGGTGTTCTTGTTTGTTGTTTCCACTGGAAAAAATATCAGGTAGAAAGAGTCAGTTTAATGTGTGTAAACCTATCTGCTTGCTTTTGAACCTTTAATTGTGAGCTTTTTCAGGGTTCAACTGCAAAGCAGGCCAGAGTGCTAGAATACTTTGGGTAGGATAAGGGTTTGGGTTGTCCAGTAAATCAGTTTTACTGGTTTTTCTCCTGTTGGGAGTTTTTGATTTTGCACATAGTTGAGCATTGAAGCTGGAGCAGTTGCTTCAGGCACCGGTAATAAAAATGCCTCCCGATCCACTGTATACCTTTGTGTGTGTGTGTGTGTGTGTGTGTGTGTGTGTGTGCACATACATGTATGTGTTTGTAGTCATTTTTTGTGCCTGTAAGGCATAACCCGCTCCTCCCCGCACGTGTGAGCATGCCTCAGCAGTGACTCCTTGCACACACTCCTCATGAACCGGAGAGTTTGAGTGTTATTAGGTATGTAAGCAGGCACAAACTTGTTTCTGTATCTGCACTGAAGCAAGTAGTGTGTGTTGCTATGTGTGTGCTTATGTAGCTGTGTGTACGTGTGTTTGTGTTTGCATCCATATGAATGGACCTGTTTGTGATGTGTGTCGTTGTGCTATGTTTTGGGCCGACCTTTAGACCTTTATGAATGTGTGTATGTGTGTGTTGTTTGTAGCATGTGTATGTGTGTGTTGTTCGAAAGTAACTTTCATGCAAGAGAACAATAACAGCATTAGGTCTGCCGTTGTGTTCACAAAGCGCTCCGCACTCAGACACTATTTTAGGCCCCCAGAGGGAAGGACCACCCCTCATTCCTTTCTCTTCATCACTTCTTGGTCTGGCTGTCTCTCTGACTCTATCTGCCCCCCCTCAAAGATGATTCATAGAAAAAAAACCTTCAGTTACAGTAGCAGTTTAAAGTTGAATATACCTCATCTATACCAAATTTATTCAAATGACTTACATAAACTGAACAGCTATAGAAATTGACTGTATTAAATATACACAAAAATGATATGCATGCATAACTAAATGGCATTATAATACTACACTGTAGTAATTAAGCCTGTGTTCCTCTTTCTTATAAATAAACAAATTGAAGCCCATCACAGCCTTGGTTGCCGTGGATCGTCTGGTCACAGCTGCTCAATTTCTTCTACTTAATGTAACCAGAGACAAAACACGGTAGAACATGTTGCCTTCTTATATAATATGACCAATCAATACAAATCTATATTTAATTTATTCTAATTAAAAAATCTTCCCTTGCCAAGTGTTTGCTCATTTTAACACAGCCTGGGGCATGCCTGCTTGTGATGGGTGATTCAAACAAAACTCTCTCTTACACTCAGTACATCTTATCCAGTGCCACAGTTCCATGTAAGTGTGTTTATGTGCCAACCACAGCATTTGAGGGTGCGGTAGTTTTGATTGTGTGTGTGTGTATGTGTGTGTATATGTGTGTGTGTGTGTATATGTGTGTGTGTGTGTTCTCTTGTGCTTATGTTGGCCTGATCTCAGCATTCTTTCATCTGAAGTATTTAGAGATATGAAAGTTATTAACATTCATGTTGGTGTTTTATCAGGATTTATTAGAGATTTGAGTCATTAGTAGCTCAGCCCCCAGACGTGCTTGCTAAGGCCCAAAAACAGGGAGGATGATCTCTATGAAACTTCTACTCTATACCAGTGAAGTTCCTTCATCATCAGTCACCTGTGTAGTGTGTTTGGGGTGTATACACACATAACATCATTTTAAGAGCTCTACCAGTATTATTATTGCTCTAACAGAACTTTCTTCTTTTCTATCCCTTTTTGTTGCACTAACAGGGAAAAGTATAAAAATTTTGAAAAGTTGGCAAGGTTTTCAAAGGAATCTCACACTCTGCTTCTCTCTCTCTCTCACACTCATCTCTCTTTCTCTCACACTCTGCTCATCTCTCTTTCTCTCCCACTCTGCTCCTCTCTTTCTCTTTATCTGTGATCTCTCTTTCTGTCTGTTTCTGTTTCTGTCTCCTTTTGTGTAAACCTGAGCTTGTGTCAAACTCTCCCCGCCACACAGAACAAAGCCTCTATCATCTGAATGTGTCTGTGTGCCTGTGTATCCACAGACTGAGACTGCCTTATTTTAAAAACGATTTTGCAGATGTCAGTGATGATGATGACATCCTGGATAGGCCTGTTTGTGGAGGTAAACATGGGCTGTGCTATAGACACCAGGGACATGTAGGACATGTCCCAGAGATACTTCCACCTGTCTGCACAGAACCAGCAGGCTATGGTGGTTGGATGGGCAAAAGCCTCCTGTTACATTATTATGGCAATTTTTGCAGAATTGTGAAAGAATAGCATGAATATCACACATAGGTCAGGTGTGTAGATCTGCACTGTATTGGAGACCAACAGCAGTATAGCTTCAAAATGTACCGTACCTGCTGCAGACAAAATAAACAAAACAAAGGCCAAACAAAACAAAAACCAAGGCTCGACACACTCATCAAGGTCATCCTGCTAGTCATAATATATTGTAGGTGTTTGTGTATTTCTGTATAAGGCTATGAAGAATACGGGGTTACAGTGGAGATTAAAGGAAGCAAAGTACTCTCTGATAAGACAGAACAGGTTCCTGTTATAATTTTACACGCACATGCACACTCACACACATGCGTCCACACAGGAAATTTCTAGCATAGAAACGATTTTATATAAACTTGGACAAAAAGAAAGAAATAGAACAGAAGAACAATATGAGCTTTAAAGAACAAAATAAACAGTAATGCAAACCCAAATAAGCCTTTACATTTTAATACACTATCTATTATTATAAATGTAAATGTACCATATTTGTCAATTGTGATTTTTCACCGCAATCAAAATTTGTCCTCTGCTTTTACCCATCTGTGCAGTTAGAACACACACACACACGCACACACACACACACTAGTGATTACTAGGGGGCTGTGGATCACACATGCCCAGAGCGGTGGGCAGCCTTAGCTCGGCGCCCAGGGAGCAGTTGGGGTTAGGTGCCTTGCTCAAGGGTACCTCAGGCATGGCCTCAGGCATGGGAATCGAACCCACGACCCTCCGGTCACAAGACCAGTTCCCTACGACCAGACAATGACTGCCCCATATATCTTATATTATATGGATTCATATTTATTATACCCTATCCATTATTATACCTTATATTATATGGATTTACATTTATTATACCCTTATAGATATCTTTCATTTTCTCATTCCTTCTACCCTATTATAGCCTTGGGAGATTCATCATTTGGTGTGGTGTGTTTAAGAAAATTTAAATATGTTCTGTCGGTTTCTCTTGGTTGTGTGGCCTTCAAAGCTTTGAAAAGGCAAGTGTGAATGAGTTGGCTCAGTGATGACTGTAGTCACTGTCACTGTGATTAAGGCTCACTGCTGTACTGATTACCGCAAAGGTAGCCTGAAGCCCAGTGTGCAGAGAACCTGTTAAGGCACATGTTGAATATAATCACTCTCCTAATAATTTTATAAATGATAAAAAGGCACATTTTAAGGACAGTCAGGTCAGATGCTACAGCAATGAAAGCAGCAGAGAGATCACATCTGTGTAGGATGGTGTTTTCCAACTTGGGATACGCCGGATCCACAGAATGTCGTTGTCCCAGCTCAAATCCCCCAGATGATCACTGTTCTTGTTTGGTTCATATGAACTGGGAACTGAGATAGAGTGGGAATGTGGAAAGTTCATGGTTCCTGAAGGTGGGATTGGCAGGAACAGCTGCACAACATGGAGGGATCAGACAGATTGTAGGAAGCATCTACTGTACATGGGTCACCATGAAATGATCTGTGCTCCAGGGCCATCACTTAAGGCTGCAACGGAAAAATCATCATAGTTCCATATGCACATACTCAACACGTACAATTTCATGTGATCTGTTACTAAACTGGATTTGACACTATTCTGGTTTTATATTAGTGCTGGACAGAGTGTTAGATTATGATTCTACTGTAAAGATAACAAAGCGTGTACCCTGCAGGTTCTAGGACAGGAGTAACAGCAGGTGTTGACTTACACAGATCAAAATTATAATGTATCCATGCGAAACACAACTGAGGTCTTATTCTTCTAGGAATTTCAGTGAAGGCATGGTAACTATTTGAGATAGTTATCTCCACCATTGTGGAATAATTTCCTAAATTTTCTTGAGTCAAATTAAAATGGTGAGTCAGTAATCCGAAGTGCAACAAAAAGCAAGCTGCAGGTCTTGCAGCACAGTTACTCCTCCTGTGCAGCACAGTTACTCCTCTTGTGCAGCACAGTTACTCCTACTGTGTAGCTCAGTTACTCCTCCTATGCAGCATAGTTACTTCTCCTGTGCAACTCCTTTTAATTACAACCTCCTTAAATCCAGCACAGTAGGATCCCGGTACTACATAAATTGTTCTATAGATATTAATGTGTCAAGCTTTTCAAGCATTTGTTTCTTCATTGATTTCTTTTTTCAATAAAGGTCGTTTGTTTGTCTATATATTTCTTGTCTTTGTACCTGTTGACTGCTGGGCATTTTATCCTTAATTTGGATCATGTCACGGGTTTTTGGTTTGCGCACTTTCCTCATTAAACCATCCTCTTTCCTTGAGACTTGGCGTGATTGCTTCCGTTTTATTTCGCAATCCCTGCCTGTCACACTGATGAACTGCACCTTGATAAAACTGTGGGATTGAGAGTAAGAGTGAAGATACATCAGCTAAAGTCTTGTATGTGTCACAGCTATAATAATGAAAAGGTCTTTTTCATATACCTGCAGACATGATATATTACAACTATGCTATTAAATATTATACATTATACACATTATACATTATATATTATATGTTCTGTTAAACATCATATACATATGGTTATCTTATTCCGTGTTCAATGTATTCTTTGCCTACAACTGTAACTCTTCCTCTTTGAAAGGCCCTCTTATCTGTCTCTGTCTCTCTAGGCTGGCTGAGTGTGGCTGCAATGCGGGTGTATACGTCGGGTCGTATGGAGGCCGTCAATGGCACAGACGTTCGTCTAAAATGTACCTTCCAAAGTTCACATCCAGTCCAGCACACGGCCCTCACCATCTCCTGGACCTTTAGGCCTCTGGGTCCAGGCCCTGAGGAGTCTGTAGGTCATAGATCACCATGCACATAGGACACAGTGTGTTTGTGCACACAGGCCCCCTGGTGCGGTGTGGTGTGTCTGAGTGTGCACATGTGTATGTGTGTGTGTGTATGTGTGTGTCTGTCTGTGAATATGGGTGTGGATCTTTATATGTGGGTGTGTTTGTATACCCGCAGTCTGTGTTATGCAGTTGGATCTGCTCCCAAAGAAGAAATCTGATGAATGTGTAGGATGTGTATGTGGGTAGATGATGAAACTGGAATGAGACGCGGTAACATCAACACGTAGATTAAATATTTACTTTATTTACTTTTTTTTTGCAAAAACAGTTCCATGTAGGACCAATCTAAAAGATGTAGGAAACCTAAGAAAGAAGAAAGTCTTGATCTATTTAAATTCTTTCTTGTTATAAGTACATTATTGTCTTACTAGTAAAACGGAAAACAAAAGACTGTGGTGCCAAGAGAGAGTGCTCAAATGATCCTGATATTATTCACTGGCTTATGAAGAAAAATTGTACATGTTTCAATATGGAATCTACAAATGTTGAGGTAGCTGAGATCAGCCTCTCTAACAAACAAATCCATAAGACCCCAAAATGATGTTTACATGTATGTTATGCATTCCTCAAGGTGTTCTATTACCAGCAGAAGCCCTTCCCCCCAACCGAGGGCCGCTTCCGGAAGAAGGTGTCCTGGGCAGGGGACATTTCATCACGAGACGCCTCCATTATGGTGCATAGCGTGTTGTTCAGCTACAACGGCACCTTTAGTTGTCAAGTGAAGAACCCGCCTGATGTCCATGGAAATGTGGGAGAGGTCAACCTGCGAGTCGTCACCACAGGTGGTTGCTTAGCAACTTTAATAGTAATTAAGCTCTGTTTGTCTAGTTTCATATGTAATATATATGACACTCTTAACAATAATATCAATAAGAATAATCTCTATATCATATAAATAGTAAATATCTAAAATATATATAAATATATAAAATTTGCCACTTTTAAAAAATGGTTGTTTTCTATCATATTTAAAAGACACTGATAGCTTTAATTCTGAGAAACCTGCCACTCATTAGTAGTTTCTTAGCAAACATAAAGCAAAGTGGCGTGACTATTCAACCACCCCCCCCCCCCCCCCCCCCCCCCCAAATATTAGGACAAAAGCAGGAAACTGACAAGTATAGTCATTTTGCAGATGTTGCCAACAGAAGACATTTGTAGATTTCTAAAGACATTGTGCCACAACTGTAAACAGGGGCAAACATGAATTTTCTGAAAATGTAAAAATCTGTGCTGTTTGGTGAGAATAACTGTTCTCTTCCTGCTCTCCTCTCTTTCCTCTTTCAGCCTCTTTCTCTGAGATTGTAATTCTCACTGTGGCCATAGGGGGAGCAGTCCTGCTGATAATCATCGTCCTCATCATTGTTATGTGTGTACGCTGGTGTCGTAAGACAGAGCAAACAGAGTGGGAGAGAACAACACTCCGACGAGAGCGCAAGGACCTTGTGGTGTGGTGAGAGAGAGAGAGAGAGAGAGAGAGAGAGAGAGAGAGAGAGAGAGAGAGAGAGAGAGAGAGAGAGAGAGAGAGAGAGAGAGAGAGAGAAGTAGGGCAGAGGAAGGAAAGAGTGAAAGAGAGAGAGAGAGTGAAATGATGCAGGGAGGGAGAGACATTTGTGCTGAGTTCTGCATTTGCGTGTTTGCTCTCTCTGGTGCCCCCTCTGGCTTGGATGAATTGTATTATAGTGCTTGCAACATAGGCTATTCCTGTAAGTGTGAATGTCCAGGGCCAGTCCAGATAAGTGAGGTATTTTGAGATTCCCAGTGAGATTTCCCAGATAATCTAGACGTCAGACGGGTTCAGCAGGACAACTTTTGCTCTGAGGAGTTTCTGGCTACTGTGTCTACCCAGCTAACAATTATGTTTAATTCATTATGTTACTGCTTATGGGAAGATGTAAAAAAATTACAGGTTGAATGTTTCAGGAATGTTTCATGATCGATTTAAGTACATTCACAAACATCTTTTCATGGTTATAGTACTCCAGTTGTTTTGGGGACATTCAGTGACCATTTTTAAAAGAAAAAACAAAGCTATGCACCAAAAACAGAACCTGTCAAAAACCCAAAATAAAAAAAACATTCAAATAACAATGCAAAAAGAATCTTTAACTATAACAATCTGGGAACATTTCATTTTTTTTTTCTTTTTACCAAGGACACATTGGAATAATATTTCACTAGCTTTATGTTCACAACACTTATTCATTTTGTGTGGACATTCATTTAATGTTATGTGAGGTTCTGGGAATGTACTCTGATATCTGGAGAACTGAGAGGGCCTCCTTCAGGAAGTTCCTGGAGCACTCTCAGCACACACACCTGAATCTGTTTTCTTTCTAATTAGGCCAACCTTGTTCTTCTGGGTACACAATATAGGACACATACACCAAGTGTGTCCCATAAAGACAGCTCTAAAGTTCAGAAAATTACTCATTCATGATGCCTTTTTTCATTTTTCATGTGAAATGGGTCATGTTTATATTAAGTTAAAGTTAGTTTAAGCTTAAGATTTATTCTCGCCATATGCCTAAAAATGCACACCCCTCCCATACACTCTGTTTTTGTGCTCTCCCACTTTCTTTGAGTTAGAGCTGACTAACAACCTTGCGAGGAAATATATTAAGCAAAAGCAAATGTACAAATGTGCAGAATTTAGGATGATTCCACGCTGACATTAGTGTGATTCCACATTGACATTAGGGTGATTCCACACTGACATTAGTGTGATTTCACACTGACATTAGTATGATTCCACACTGACATTAGTGTGATTCCACATTGACATTAGGGTGATTTCACACTGACATTAGTGTGATTCCACATTGACATTAGTGTGATTCCACATTGACATTAGGGTGATTCCACACTGACATTATTGTGATTCCACACTGACATTAGTGTGATTCCACATTGACATTAGTGTGATTCCACACTAACATTAGTGTGATTCAACATTGACATTAGGGTGTATGTGTAGCTGAGCTTTCAAAAAGAACCAATGATTGTAATATTTGTACAAATGGAAAAATATACTAAAGTGATTGTCTTGCAGTTACATATATTACACACACCTAAACACAGTCTCATATGAAAAACGACATATGATCTCAGTGACACCAGAATTACATATAGTAGAATAAGGAGTTAGTTCTAAACATATTAACCCATGCATTACATGAGGTTATACTGACATTGGGCATCATAAATGTTAATACTGGGTGTGAATCTAAACCATGTCCAGACTGTTCTCTGCTAGGGTTACTCAGCCAATTTGAGAAGTTTGACTGAAAGCCTCAAGACACTAAAACCACAAACACCTTTGTTTGACCAGTTTTTATGTTCATTTTTTTCTCTTTATTGTTAGAAAGTTGGGAGTTGATTTTTATGAATACAGAACAAAACACTTGATTATTGTGCCATATCAAATCAAATATATAACTTTTTGTGATCTTCTGAATACACTAAAAACTATAGTTGTTAGTTTTCAAATATAGGAATGTTAAATTAGAAATCATATTTTATTAGATGTTTTATAGTTCTGAAACATGTGGCTTTTCATTCAAGTCAAACTCACTCAGAAATAGCCGCAGGGTGACTGCTGGTTTTGCTGGGTACCAACGTGTTCTTGATATTGTTTTTGTAAACTAAAATGGACACATGGCTTCTTATTCATCCACTCTGTTCTGTTTAAAAGTGAATTATTATATTGCTAATCTAATCAAATACATTTCTCATCAAAGAACAAGCACTTTGGACAATCTTTTATTGACTGACATTCTTTATTAATAGCTGTCCTGGTATATGAATGACATCACTGCAAACAAATGACAGCACTGGTGGGACCAGCAGCAGGTTAGCTGACACCAAAGTGTGACCGGTAGCACACCACTGCTCTACTGGGAGAGACTGGCAGAACCACACTGTTCTACTGGGAGAGACTGGCAGAACCACGCTGTTCTACTGGGAGAGACTGGCAGAACCACGCTGTTCTACTGGGAGAGACTGGGAGAACCACGCTGTTCTACTGGGAGAGACTAAGAGAACCTCACTGCTCTACTGGGAGAGACTAGCAGAACCACGCTGTTCTGCTGGGAGAGACTGGGAGAACCTCGCTGCTCTACTGGGAGAGACTAGCAGAACCACGCTGTTCTGCTGGGAGAGACTGGGAGAACCTCACTGCTCTACTGGGAGAGACTAGCAGAACCACGCTGTTCTGCTGGGAGAGACTGGCAGAACCACGCTGCTCAGCTGGGAGAACCACACTGCTTTGCTGGGAGAGACTGGGAGAACCTCACCGCTCTACTAGGAGAGACTGGGTGAACTATGATGCTCTACTGGGAGAGACTAGCAGAACCACGCTGTTCTGCTGGGAGAGACTATGAGAACCTCACTGCTCTACTGGAAGAGACTGGCAGAACCACGCTGCTCAGCTGGGAGAACCACACTGCTTTGCTGGGAGAGACTGGGAGAACCTCACCGCTCTACTAGGAGAGACTGGGTGAACCATGATGCTCTACTGGGAGAGACTGATATAACCACAGTGCTCTTCTGGGAGAGACTGGAATAACCGCACTGCTCTGCTAAGAGAACCACGTTGCTTTGCTGGGAGAGACTGGGAGAACCACACTGCTCTGCTGGGAGATACTGGGAGAACCTCACTGCCCTACTGGGAGAGACTGGGAGAACCATGATGCTCTACTGGGAGAGATTGGGAGAACCTCACTGCTCTACTGGGAGAGACTGTGAGAACATGATGCTCTTCTGGGAGAGACTGGGAGAACCATGATGCTCTACTGGGAGAGACTGGGAGAAGGTTGGCTCTCTGACATAGAGGTTGTTACTCTTCCTGTCAATGTTAACTAGCAGATAGGAATGACACTGCCTTTGATCATTCATGTTATCACACAAACACACACATGTTCACCCACACATTCATACACGCACTGCTGGTATACAATGACATCACTGCAAACAAATGACAGCACTGGTGGGACCAGCAGCAGGTTAGCTGACACCAAAGTGTGACCGGTAGCACACCACTGCTCTACTGGGAGAGACTGGCAGAACCACACTGTTCTACTGGGAGAGACTGGCAGAACCACACTGTTCTGCTGGGAGAGACTGGGAGAACCTCACTGCTCTACTGGGAGAGATTGGCAGAACCACACTGTTCTGCTGGGAGAGACTGGGAGAACCTCGCTGCTCTACTGGGAGAGACTGGCAGAACCACGTTGTTCTGCTCGGAGAGACTGGGAGAACCACGCTGCTCTGCTAGAACCACGTTGCTTTGCTGGAAGAGACTGGGAGAACCACACTGCTCTGCTGGGAAAGACTGGGAGAACCTCACTGCTCTGCTGGGAGAGACTGGGAGAACCACACTGCCCCGTTGAGAGAGACTGGGAGAAGGTTGGCTCTTTGACGTAGAGGTTGCTGCTCTTCCTGTCTCTGCTAACTAGCTGATAGGAATGACACTGCCTTTGATCATTCATGTTATCACACAAACACACACATGTTCACCCACACATTCACACACGCACTGTTGTCACTTAAACAGATTATGTGTATTTAAAATATCTGTGTGAAAGTTCCCCTCCCCCACCACACATGTCCCCCATGTACATCCAGAAAATATATGCATCTTTGGGTTATGTTACTGACCATTTGATAAATGTATGTAAAATCATGATTATGAGTTTGAGATATTCATTTGCCCTGATTATAGCCCCTTCACTGAACCAGCAGTGATGCTGCTTCAACACTTATTTCAAACTCATTTTATAGTCAAGGGAATTAGCCGATTTATTAGCGGCTTTACGATGGCAATACTGCCCCCATGGGTTGGATTTGGGTACTGCAGTATGAAAGCGCTTCTCATTTTACTTTTTTTTAAATTATTAAACCTTTATTTTACCAGGCAAGACATTAAGAACAAGTTCTTATTTACAATGGCGGCCTGGCAAGTAGCAGAGCCGCTTGATAAAAATAAAAATACTTGCGTAGAAAGTACTTTCTACTTGCGTAGAAACCAAAGTGTCATGTGATTTTGACTGGGAATATAAGGTTCTCACCTGTAACAACTAATATAAGAATATTAATGGAAAAGCTAGGATTACATTTAATATGTAACTTCAGCCCAGTTCATGAACTTTATGGATGTACCACATGAAAGAGAACAATAGTTATTACATATGTATGAGAAAAAAAAAAAAACTTCTATCTGTATTTTTTTTAACCAACAGATTTAGGGAATTAAATTATATTGTAAAACGGTAAAATGAAAAACTGACTTCAAGGAGCCAGAAGGAGCTGGATCTTGGCAGGCCAGTAGGTGTTGAGGAGTAGGGCAGGGCTTTCCTGGCAGAAAAAGCTGAAAGTAGGACAGCTGATTCTGGGACAGCTGTATTTTTATTCACCTGCTCACTATCCAGCTGGCATGCTGACCCCAGAACAGCCCTCTCAAGTAGACACTTTAGAGAAGAGCTGGGTTTGTGTGCACATTGACTTTAGTCAGCATGATTTAACTGGAAGCAGGTTATATACATATATATATAGGCTGTGCTGGCTTATGAAAGCCTTGTGCATCCCGTCAAGTTCCTGCATAGTTCTCTGAAATGAGCAGCTCTTCAGAACTATGGTGGTAACACCTGAGAAAGTAAAGTAACGTACTAGATTGTTCGAAGACGGAGGGCAGACATAATCGCTGAGAGAGCGGAGTTTTGTTTAACATAACGGGTGATCTCCGCGATTGTGGGACAGGGACTAAGCACCAATACGTAAAGTCTTGACCGACGGGGCATGATGACACATACACACAATAATCTATCAGGATAGAAGGATGGGGATTAACAGGAGGTGTCTAATACACTAAAACAATCAACGACAGACTAACGTACACTAACGCAGGTTAAGATGGGTACAAACAAAGCTGAAACCACGCGGGAGGACGACAAATATAGAACACGACTCAAACGAAACTAATCACAGTAGCAGTTAATACAAAACTGTCTGAAGACAGGAACAAGACACAGGCGAAACTCATGACGAAAATGAGGGGCTGAACAGAGGTGTGGAAAGAATAAAAAATATAATGCAAGGAATGGGAAAACACGGAAGAGAAGAAACACTGAGGGTGGGATTGACGGAGGGGGCGGGGCGATACGTTACATGTAGATAATACCTGAGGTCCCCATGGCCAACAGCATACTGTTATATTTACCATGTCTTTAAGCCTCTTATTTACAGTAGATTATTTTACAGTGTTTTGTATAACTTATTAATAAAATTTCTTATTTATTTTTTCTCTGTTTCCTGTTTTATTGCTTTTTATTATTATCTTCTTTAATTATTTTATCTTTTAATCATTTTATCTTTTATCTTTATATTTTAATCATTTTAATTTCTATTTGATTTCCTTTAAAATTTAGTTTTTAATTTTTATGTATTATATTTTGTGCGCAACAGCTTCCCAAGGTGATAGACCTCGGGTCGTAATAAGCTTCTTCTTTTCTTGTGTAAAGCACTTTGAATTGCCAGTGTGTATGAAAGGTGCTATATAAATAAACTTGCCTTGCCTTGCCTAAACAATGTGTGATATTGTTTGTTGGTTTGAGAGTATATTTTTTAGTGCCAAACAGGTATAATGTAAATTCCATAGTCAGAGTCATGATCACAATCATCATTACAGCTACAGTCATAGATGTCATAGATGGTCACAGACTGAGTGATGCATATGAGTACATGGGTCAAAGTTTAATATAGTTTGCACACTATATATTATTTATCTTTCTATCACACACACACACACACACACACACACACACACACACACACACACACACACACACACATGCAAACACACACACACACACACGTACACATAAACACACTCTCCTTCCCACTTACACTCACTCACTCACTGACATTCTCTCTGGTTTTCTTCCCTCTCTCTCTCTCTCTCTCTCTCTCTCTCACACACACACACACACACACACAAAGAAACAAAGTTTCTCTTAAACAGTATACACACACACACACACACACACACATACAAAGAAACAGAAAGTTTATCTTAAACTGTATACACACACACACACACACACACACACACACACACACACACACACACACACACACACACACACACACACACACACACACACACACACCTTTTCTAAGACCATTAATTAAGAAACATAAAAAACCCCATAGTTCCAGAGTTTGCTGGTATCCAGAGAACTAAGACTAAAATGTGATCCTCTCATTTATTTTATTATTTATTTATTTAACCTGTATGTTGTTGATTGGCAACAAAACCCTGATTTACTTTTAACCTGATGGTTGTTTCGCCTTGGTAGTCTTCAAGGTACATTGGGCCAAATATTTTACATGTATTACTGTAAACTCTAAACTCACATATCGCCCCCTGCTGGCTAATGAATCAGAGCCACATCACAGATATTGCTGCCATCTGGATGTTTTTAGTAAATGCAATACAAGTTCAGAAAAAAACGATTTAAAAGCAGCTTCTGAGTCTTCTTCACTCTGTTGTGTACAGTCCTAAGTCTGAGGCATGTGCAAATATATTAGATACGCTTAGAAGGTTCTGCCTAGATAGTGGTTTAATCCAGGGCTTTATGATCAACTGTGATTCAAACCAGGAAATGTGGGTTATGTTGTAATGAGATGCCAACAATGCATAATAATAATACAAGCAACACACCTGAATCTTATTTTAGTATCTAAAGAAAGAAATGCTTGTAATTCTTGAAAAAGCACAACGTGCCACTTCTCTTTGTCATGGTGGGCCAATCCCAGAACACAGTGGAGATACACACACACACACACACACACACACACACACACACACACACACACACACACACACACACACACACACACACACACACACAAACAACACACTCGCACACAACACACCTCTCCCTTGCTTTCAATTGCCCAGTTAATTGGAGAGACTGAGGAGTTGTTGTGGTTTGGACTCTTGTGCACTTTCCAGAGTGGTTATAGCACTTGCTGCAGTCTTTTCTTTTATTAATAATTTTATTATGGATAATAAAGTATATACTCTTTAGATAATAGATATTAAAGAGTATGGATATTTAATCCATCCTCCCTGCGACACTCTTATTAATGGAAAGTTGAAGAAAATAATGAATCACTATCTTAATTGCTTGTTCATCTTGAGTTATTTATTTTCAAAATGATTCCATATATGACAGGCTACATATATCTTGGCATGAGGAGGCAAGGAATTTGAAATCAGACGTGTTTTTCTGAAAACCACGCTAACCTGTTGAGAGCAAAACAAACCACTACAACTGACCAATGGAAAAGTGAAGTTGCATGTCTGCGCATTAAACCAAATATACCAGACCAAACACATGAAGACAAAGAAATTATACAACAATGTAATGATCGCGTTGACCATTCCTGAAAACTACACCAGTTAAAAGCAGAAGAGGAAGTCAGAAAAGGCAACATGATTTCACTTTTAACAGTACTTATGTCAAATACATAAAGATTATATGAGATTATATAATTTAGCATTTTTACAGTTCTTAATCTCTAAATTTGTTTCTCAGTTCAGATATGTTGCTTCACTAAAAAATTGGTTCAATATATTTTCTATTCTTCTATTCACCAAAAACATAAAAACATCACAAGGATTTCATAAGCCAGCAGAACCTGTACATATATAACCTGCTTCCAGTTAAATCATGCTGACTAAAGTCAACATGCACACAAACCCAGCTCTTCAGTGTCAGCTGTCTGTGTCTATATGAGACAGAGAGGTCTGTTCTGAGGTCAGCATGCCAGCTGGATATTGAAGTGAATAAAAATACAGCTGACCCAGAATCAGCTGTCCTACTTTAAGCCTTTTCTGGGCAAATCCTGCCCTACTCCTGGACACCTACTGACCTGCCAAGATCCAGCTCCTTCCGGCTCCTTGAAGTATTTTTTTTACAATTATAAATACATTTTCATAGTTTTACAGGAAAAAGATGCTGCTCGAGACACTGCTTAAACACCTGGGTGGCTTCCTGTGAGAAAAATGTCAAAATCCTTTATAAATTGCAAAGGGGAAATCTGCATGATCAAGTCCGGTTTGAAACATGACTCCAGAATGATTACTGGTTGTACAGAGTTATGGCAAAGTTATGAGCAGCTTCAGACAGTGAAAGCAGAGAGTTCTCAATAGACAATGTGAGGTCATGGTGAGGTCAATAGAGGTTAGGTTAGGATTGGGTTGTACCTGGCATGCCTCGTGGTAGGCAGCCATTTATGAATCTATGTCTGTCAAGCATTTGTAGATATAACTGGTAACCTGACTGTCAGAAAGTGGGAATGAAAATATTAGTTGGGTGTTGTCAGCATAAAAGGGAAACCATGAGAAGACATTACATCAACAAGAGAGCAAGAGGACCTAGCACTGAAGCCAGTGGGACGCCGGGGGAGAATCTACATGGATTGGATATTGATCCTCTCTGTGTTACCTAATAGGATTGGGCCTCCAGGTAGGACTTGAAGCATTTCCATGCAAGGCCAGTCACAGAGGTTGGAGAGAACGGAGAGGAGGATCTTGTGGTGTACTGTGTAAAGGCTGCTGAAAACATCGGTTTCTTTTGAATGTGCCAGTTTGTAGCCAGATGGATTGGGATCCTAGAGCTGGTTCTGGGTGAGTAAAAGAGAATTGATTATAGACTGTCCATGTTCAGGAGCCTCTGAGAGAAAAGAAAGGATTGATTGTTTATATCAGTTGTTGTGTGCAGCCTTCTTTAGAATTGGTACCCCCTGGTGGTCTTGAAGACAGTAGCTATCCTGAAGATAAGGAGGTGCAGGTGATGCTAGAAACAGATGGAAGCAGATATCTCAAAGATTGCCTGGAACAGAAGGGCTGGGATCCAGTAGACGTGTAGTTGGATTGCTGGATGCTGGGTGTAGAGTTAGATGGAGGTTTAGATGGAGGGGTAGATGGAGGGTTAGCTGGATGGGTGTGAATACTGATGAGAAGAGGACTGGTGGATTGCTGCAGCTTTCTCTTCAAAGATGGTGATGAAATCTTCAAAGATAAAATAAGAGGTAAGAGGGGAGGGTATAAAGAAAAACACATTTAGTATGTATTAGATGATAATGATGATGATGATGATGATGATGATGATGGTGATGATGATGATGGTGGTGGTGATGATGAAGATGATTCAAATTTTCATTTGTAGAGATGCTTCTGCAGATGTTACATCCAGTTAGAACCTGGAAAGGAAAGGTTCTCCGTTCTCTCCTGTTTGTAGCTCTCTCCTATGACAGGAGCAGACAGGGCAGATCTTGCAGGTCTGCAGAAGAGAAAGTACAAAAGATTCATTGTTGAGCAAAGTGTAGGAAAGAAATAGTAACTGTATCCAGGGAGAGAGAGAAGAAACAGGGTCAGGGTCAGGAAAGGTAGATAATGAAGCTAGGGAGGAGCGGATGATGGAGCACAGACTGCCACAATGGTGGAAGAACATTTGGGGGAAGTATGGGTAGAAATATATAATAGGAGGAGAGAAAATGATAGAAAGTGACAGTTTGAGAGGTGGAGGGGCTGGTGGTTCAGATGAAAATCAGGTCCAGCACATTGATCACTCTGTGAGTTGTAGGAGAACCTGGTCAATTTGTCTGGATGATTCCTGAGTGCCTCCTGGTGAGGTGTTTTGGGCATGTCCAACTGGGAGGAGACCCCAGGGAAGATCCAGGACTCACTGGAGAGGCTGTCCTGGAAACATCTCTGTATCCCCCCCAGGAGAGCTGGAAGAGGTGGCTGTCGAGAGGGAAACCTGGGCCTCGTTGCTTAGGTTACTGCCCCGTGACCCGGATAAGCGGATGTTAATGGATGGATGGATGGACCATACCAAAGCACTAAAATGAAACTGTAAAATACATGATGTTATTAGGTGAGCTCTTAAGCAAGCAGGTCATGTCTTCCTAATTGCCTTAGTGTTCAGGAGTATAAACTTTTTGTGTCTTTTTTCATCTCCACTAACTTAAATGATTAAATTACTGCTGTTTTGTTTTAAGGGAGTAAGGTCTGCTGGGGTTTAGAAAACTTACAAGGGGCTTTCCCAATCCAAAGAGACCAAAGATCTGTCTCTCTCTCTCTCCCCCCCCCTTCTTTTTCTTCCTCTCTCTCTCTCCTTTTCTTTTTTGCTTATACTGTGACTGGAATCCATTGAACTGTTTGTTGGCATGGCAACGGGGGTGGCTTTTGTGTGATTGCCTGTTCAGACAGAAAGGGGGGGGGCTGCAGAGGGTTGGGGCACAGAAGGGTGGGGCCTTGTTCAGGAGGGGAGGGTCTTGTTCAGGAGGGAGTGGCCTTGTTCAGGAGGGAGTGGCCTTGTTCAGCAGGGAGTGGCCTTGTTCAGCAGGGAAGGGTCATGTTCAGGAGGCAAGGGTCTTGTTCATGGGGGATGGGCCTTGTTCAGGAGGGAAATTAAAACTACTCTCTTCAACAAAGCTGCCTTTGAAATCAAAACGCACCACAGAACTCTGTTGGATCAGTAATACTTCTTTAAGATCTGTTCTATACTATGTTATATACTATTCTGTTCTATGTCACTGTTAATATGAATTGAAGTATATGCAAAAAATACCAAACAAAACATCAATGAGTTTATTGGCCCCGAAAGTGTTCAGTTTCCTCTGTAGTCATAGGACTCTTGCAGTTGAATAGCATCCTTTTAGAATCAAGTGATCCTCTGGCCTTGAAAAGAAAATCTTCTATTTTGTTATCATACAGTTTATATTCTAGATTTTGGTAGTGACAGGGTAGTGTTAAGAAGCATACAATGACCATCTCTATTTGTATTTTACTGCCTTTGTAATAGTAATATTTTCCTTTAATAAGTTTAAGATTGTGCTTTGCAATATACATATATACACTTTATTACCAAAAGTATTTGCTAACCCCTCCAAATGATCAAAATCAGATGATCCAATCACTTCCATGGCGACAGGTGTATAAAAACACCTAGGCATGCAGACTGTTTTTACAATCATTTGTGAAATAATGGGTCGCTCTCAGGAGCTCAGTGAATTCCAGCGTGGAACTGTGATAGGATGCCACCTGTGCCACAAATCCAGTCGTGAAATTTCCTTGCTCTTAAATATTCCACAGTCAACTGTAAGCTGTATTATAAGAAAATGGAAGTGTTTGGGAATGACAGCAACTCAGCCACGAGGTCGTAGGCCACGTAAACTGACGGAGCGGGGTCAGTGGAAGCACATATTTATCACTACAGACATCCAGACTTCATGTGGCCGTCAGATTAGCTCAAGAACAGTGCACAGAGAGCTTCATGGAATGGGTTTCCATGGTCAAGCAGCTGCATCCAAGCCATACATCACCAAGAGCAATGCAAAGCGTCGGTTGCAGTGGTGTACAGCACACTGCCACTGAACTCTAGAGCAGTGGAGGCATGTTCTCTGGAGTGACAAATCGCACTTCTCTGTCTGGCAATCTGATGGACGAGTCTGGGTTTGGCAGTTGCCAAAAGAACGGTACTAGAACGGTCTGACTGCATTGTGCCAAGTGTAAAGTTTGGTGGAGGGGGGAAGGAAAGGAACTCTGAATGCTTCAGCATATCAAGACATTTTGGACAATTCCATGCTCCCAACTTTGTGGGAACAGTTTGGAGCTGGCCCCTTCCTCTTCCAACATAACTGTGCAGCAGTGCACAAAGCAAAGTCCATAAAAACATGGATGGCAGAGTCTGGTGTGGATGAACTTGACTGGCCTGCACAGAGTCCTGACATCAACCCGATAGAACACCTTTGGGATGAATTAGAGTGGAGACTGAGAGCCAGGCCTTCTCATTCAACATCAGTATGTGACCTCCCAAATGCCTTTCTGGAAGAATGATGATCAAAAATAAAAATAAACACACTCCTAAACTTTGTGGATAGCCTTCCTAGAAGAGCTGAAGCTGTTCTAGCTGCAAATGGTGGATATATATATATATGAACACACTGTGCAGCAGTTGGAAGATGCAATTGTAGAAATTAGCAAATACGAAAATAAAATTAGGGCAGGTAAAAAGCGAAAGTAGATAAAGGTGAAATACTATGTGAAGAAGACCAGGTTGTGTGTAATGAGGCGTATTCTACAAAGAACTAATATTGTTATATAATCCAAAAGGCAAGAACACCGCTGTCAGAGAATTGTGTGCGTGTTCTAAAGACAGCCTAATTGCAAGTCTAGGCAGCATATTATATTATTTTGGAAACAAGTTAAAAGCTTATCCTATTTTATCTCATTATATTCTAACCCATTGTTATGCGAGCTATTTCCTTGTTACTGTTTTGTTTCAGGTTAATTTTAGTAAGAGTAAAAATGTCCCATCGAGCTTCGTCTTCGCCCACTTCCTGAAGCACCTGTCTGACAGGTGGGCGAGCCAACACTATACGCACAGATACGAAAACATGGACGCTCCGAAACCTCAACTTTAACGCTACCCTTTCGTGGAAACTTAATTATAACCCGCCTATATCGTAACATGGAGTTAAGACAACGGTGGAAGCTTCCTCATGGAAATGGCTTTTGGGTTCGTTTATTTGTTATCTTGGGTAAGTGAGACGTTAAAGTATTGTTTAACTAGCCTGCTGATCTCCCGGCGTTCACAAAATGGCACTGTCGTATTATGAAACAACTTAAACGAAATCACAATCCTTCAGTGTTAAGTGAGCGTTTTCGTGTTTAAAGTACTTTTTAAACTCTGGTTTTAACGCTTATGAGCGGTCGGAAACGATCTTACTCAGGATAATCTAGTCGAGCGTTCTTCAACCCAAGAGAATCATATAAAGTAAACGGGTCCTAGAGTCAACTAATGCGACCGAGAGAAGGACTGGCTGAACAGGGAAGGACTGGAATAGGCCTAAAATGGGACTAATGTAAAATTAAATTAATCTTCAAGTTGAACATCATTGAACATTTACTTTAACAGTTTGGTCAAGTGTTACATCAGCGCTTTCCAAACGTCACTCAAAAATTGTTTTGAACAGAGATTAAAAACCAAAACAAACTCCAAGGCCTAGTCTAACAAAACAAGTTTTGTCACTAAACTGTGCTACACGTCTACGCTGTTTCCTCTCCTGCGTCCTGAAATGAACAGGTAGCAATTTGTTTGGCAATGTGTTGATCATAGGTTTCAGTTACTCTAATGCGTCTAAACTTACACAGATATGTGCAGTAGGTAGGCTAGTGTATATGGTTTCACATTCTGTGATTCCAGAGGAAAAAAGTTTGGGGACATGTAGATGCTCAGAATTCAGATGATTGAACTGTTCTATTTTTAACAGTTTTATGCCTTTTTGGTGCTGAGAGATGATCTTTCCCTGTTGACATGCTCGGAGCTCTTGACAGTATAGTGACTGAAGGTTATGATCTTTGCTTGACGACAATCTGTCATTCACTTTTTGCCCTACATTTTATAAATATCAGTTGTGGTAAAGCAATGTACATCAACAGATTGAAAGCATGTCTGTCTTTTAAGAGTTCCTATTGTTTGAACATGGATACCGTTGTACATTATCATAAAATAATACTACACATTCCACAACATCCTGATGCCATATGGTTGCCACTGGGAATACAGGGAGGAACCCTAGCTATCCCTAGCTGCTTCTTTAATAATTCCCACAAGCCACTGGCAAAGTGGTAATGTGTAAGTTGATCCTGTTGTAGAAACCGTCTTTTCCACTGGGTCCTGGTTTATGTATGTAATCCTCCCCCAAACGTCTTGCAGAGGTTTAATGTCTGTTGCTTGCACATTGTACAGATAAATTAGGATAATTAACTAGCATTCATTTGTAGTCTTTCCTAACTCTGTTCAGTGTTTTTCTAGCAGTATGTCAACTCAATATTTATGTATTTATTATATTTAATTATATAGCGCTTTTTACAACAGCTGTTGTCACAAAGCAGGGTTACACATGTCAGAATTCAAGCTCCCATTGAACAAGCCAAAGGCGACAGTGGTAAGAAGAAACTCCCTAGAGCATAAGGAAGAGACCTTGAGAGGAACCAAGACTCAAAGAGGGGGCCCATCCTCCTCAATATAGCAGCAATATAAACATTAAACAATTAAATAAAGAGAAACAATAACTGAGCATCCTGGTTTTCTAGAAGTCTGGACTTGGTATCTTCAGTATGGATGTGTCTGTCAACAGAGATGTAGGAGCACCATTGTGGGGTGGTGGGAGGAGCCATAGCAGGGGGGCATTGTGGGGTGGTGGGAGGAGCCAAAGCAGCTGTGACAGGTTGAGGTTCAGTAACAGCATGACGTGAGGAGAAGGTGTAGCTTAGCAGAGAGCGAGACAAGATGATCAGACATGTCCAAATACAGAAGAGTGTAAACTCACAGATTGTAGTGTACAAGGATGGACGCCAGCAAATCCAACTATGACCACTGTAAGGGCGGAGCCAAAATGTAAATGGCTGTAAGGGCGGAGCTAGAAGGTATCACGGGCATGAGGGCTGCCTGGGGCATCAACAAACGAGTGACAAAAAAGAGGTGAAGTGACAGCATGATAATATCCCAGTTTACCATAACACTCAGTACCCATGAACCCCCAGATATACACCTTTACCTAAGAAGGGACGTGTAGGACTTGGGCTCCGGCATATGTAAAGCTTTGTGACAACAGTCAAAAAAACGCTGTACAAATTATATTATCCTTACTTATTAAAACGCCTAACTATGCAAATGTGTTATCAGCCAAGCCTTAAATATTGAGACTGTGTCTGATTCATTGACAGGAAGGTTATTCCATAGTGTGGGAGCTTCATAGGAAAATTCTCCACTGCCTGCATAGTTTTCCTTATTCTAGGTGCTCATAAAACACTGCACCTTTTGATCTACGCAGATGTGGTGGGTCATTATGCACTAGGTACTGTTTGCTGAGGTACTGTGGGGAAAGATCATTTAGTGCTTTGTAGGTCATTAGAAGATTTGTTTCTAGTCAATATAAAGTTCATCTGGGAAATGGGTTTCAAATATGAATAGTGGTATTAAACCTTCATGTCATTTTTGGAACTGATTGGATTTAGGACACAAGCAGTCTCTTGAACTGGGGGTGCTCACAAGCTTTTAATTGTTGCAGGTTGACTGTGTTTTCTCATGTTTCAGCGGTCTTTGAAAGTGTGTGTGTGTGTGTGTGTGTGTGTGTGTGTGTGTGTGTGTGTGTGTGTGTGTGTGTGTGTGTGTGTGTGTGTGTGTGTGTGTGTGTGTGTGTGTGTGTGTGTGTGTGTGTGTGTGTGTGTGTGTGTGTGTGTGTGTGTTCTGTTGGCTTCTAACCAATATCCCAGGAGGAAGTCCAAACTGAGTCTGACAGATTACTTATGTCCTCTTAATGTGTGCTCACATTCTTGCTGTCTGCACATTCTGTTATACCCATGTGTAGCCAGTAGGTGGCCTGCTCCTGTCCTGGAGGGCCACTGCTCTACACACTTTGATGCTTTTCCTGCTTCTCACACCCGAGTCAGCAGGTTGGGAATTTGACAAATAGCTGATATGTTGTATCATGCACTCTGATACAACTGCATGCTTGCTATGCCATGTTTTGTGAATAAATAAAACAAAATTCCACTCTCTTCAGTGTATTATCCACTTCTGTTAAACCTCGCCCCGCCCACAACCCTGTCATTACCTCAGAATTAATCTGCTCAGACCATTAGGTGAAGGTGATATTGGGGTGTGGAGTTGCTAGTCACGTATCTCCCCGATGTTGAAGTAAGTGAAATGCTGGCAGGTGTCGGTGTGGAAAGTATATGTGCTGGAATCCAGGCCAGCTAGACCCACTGTGACAGGGCTGCCTAATTAATGTATACCAAGCAATGACCAAGACGGATCTCTCAATCTGACCCACCTGCTTGGTCAGTATATTAAATGATAGTAATGCAGATTATCATTTGAATGAATAGGTCTAGCCATACACTGATACAAAATGAGAGAGAGAGAGAGAGAGAGAGAGAGAGAGAGAGAGAGAGAGAGAGAGAGCACACTTTGTTAGTTTGTGATTGTACTGGAACAGTAGGAGCGCTAAGATACACGCATAGGGGTTCGGAGGTTGGCCTGACAAACCCAGCTGCAGGCACAGGGGTCAAAGTTCAGATTTAAAAAAGTAAAATCCTGTAGTGATTTTGGATCAGTTGATTTATCTGCCTGCTGCTAACAACAACAAAACTTGAGGACTTTACTATATAACCCTGAATAAAAAGCAGAAATATTTAACTCTTCATCTTCAATCCAGCTTCCAGACTTTAGTTTTTTGGTTTTCCATATTAATGCAAGTTGGCCAGTTTGTCAAGCTAACCAGATCAGATGGGTAATTTTTTAGGAATGAGATTTGAACTCGTTTTGTGACTTATTAATTAGTAGTGATTGAAAAGTCATGGACCAGATTTTGGACTTGAGTTGGGAAATTGAGTATTTCTGACCTAGGGGGCGTGGTTGAGCTATGGACTATATATGAAGCTCTCAGACCTTTTTTCTGCCTTGTAAATTGCAACTAAGTGCAATTATGATCTCTCAATGTTGAGTATAGCTTGAATGTGATGAGAGTAGCTACACGGTCTAGTCACCCTCACAGGCAGTGTGATGTAACTCTGTGAAAGCTGTTCGTCTCCTGTGTGGGGAGCATTGTGAGGCCAGGACTGTACTGGCATTATGGCCATGTCCTAGTGGTAGCTTTGGCTACAGCTGGCTTATGTTAAACCTCAGGGATGTTCCAAATGAACTCACTCTGTTATTGTGTTTTCAGGCTGCACAATGTCTTTTTGTCTGTTAAAAACAATCTTTACTGGAACTCTGGCCGTCTAATGTAATTGATTGTGTTTGTGTCAAACAGGTAGCATTTGTGTCAACTCTATATGTGGAGGGGCGTGTATGGAGAAACACTCCCTCCTGTAACAGTAGCTTGGCCAAAGACAGAAAATGGACATGATGCATGTAATGAAATCAGGGTTGTGCTAGTAATGCATGTAGGTACCTGTGCTAGTAATGCATGTAGGAACCTGTGCTAGTAATGCATGTAGGAACCTGTGCTAGTAATGCATGTAGGAACCTGTGCTAGTAAGACATGTAGGAACCTGTGCTAGTAAGACATGTAGGAACCTGTGCTAGTAAGACATGTAGGAACCTGTGCTAGTAAGACATGTAGGAACCTGTGCTAGTAATGCATGTAGGTACCTGTGCTAGTAAGACATGTAGGAACCTGTGCTAGTAATGCATGTAGGTACCTGTGCTAGTAATGCATGTAGGTACCTGTGCTAGTGAGACATGTAGGAACCTGTGCTAGTGAGACATGTAGGAACCCGTGCTAGTGAGACATGTAGGAACCCGTGCTAGTGAGACATGTAGGAACCCGTGCTAGTAAGACATGAGGGCTGTGCTAGTAATGCATGTAGGAACCTGTGCTAGTAAGACATGTAGGAACCCGTGCTAGTGAGACATGTAGGAACCCGTGCTAGTGAGACATGTAGGAACCCGTGCTAGTGAGACATGTAGGAACCCGTGCTAGTGAGACATGTAGGAACCCGTGCTAGTGAGACATGTAGGAACCCGTGCTAGTGAGACATGTAGGAACCCGTGCTAGTGAGACATGTAGGAACCCGTGCTAGTGAGACATGTAGGAACCCGTGCTAGTAAGACATGAGGGCTGTGCTAGTAATGCATGTAGGAACCTGTGCTAGTAAGACATGTAGGAACCCGTGCTAGTGAGACATGTAGGAACCCGTGCTAGTGAGACATGTAGGAACCCGTGCTAGTGAGACATGTAGGAACCCGTGCTAGTGAGACATGTAGGAACCCGTGCTAGTGAGACATGTAGGAACCCGTGCTAGTGAGACATGTAGGAACCCGTGCTAGTGAGACATGAGGGCTGTGCTAGTAATGCATGTAGGTACCTGTGCTAGTAAGACATGTAGGATCCTGTGCTAGTAAGACATGTAGGATCCTGTGCTAGTAAGACATGAGGGCTGTGCTAGTAATGCATGTAGGAACCTGTGCTAGTAATGTAGGGTGACCAAATGTCCGTATTTCCCGGGACATGTCCGTATTTCACGTCCGGCATCCCGGGTTTTTTTTTTTAATGAGGAAATGTCTTGGTTTTTAAATTACCTTCATCGGGCCCGGGAGTGACGGGAGAATTAATTTTAAAGCGGAGTGTTACGTTCGGTCCTTGGTGGTCAATGACTTAATGTCATTATTACCAAGCCAAATAATGTGAGATGTTACTGGAGCTTTGCCATTATTCTTGCTATTTGTAAACTTCTTATATGATCAGTCTTTATTTGTCTATATATTCTTTACATTATAAAGAGTAATTATAGCTGTTCCGCACTAAAACTCTCTCTGTCTGTCTGTCTGTCTGTCTGTCTCCCTGCAGTGCTGTATTTGGTACCAGTATGCTGTATAGACATTACAGCTCAGCAGGACATCAGTGCAGTGAAGGGACAGATCATTACTCTGTCCTGCACCTTCTCCTCAGCCAACCAGATTACCAGCTCTGCATCTGTTGACTGGTCTTTCAGACCACAGAACGGAGGCCCGTCCCGGAGTGTGAGTGATTTTTTCCCTTCATTTTAAATAATAATAAATCTTTTTAGTAAGTGCAAAGCACTGTGGAACTTTGCTAACAAATGCAAACTGAACTTCTATGCATTGCCTTTGGAATGATAAACATGTGTTTCTCAGTTCTGGATCTAGAGAAGTGAAGTTTTTCCCCATGTTTTAGCACAGCTGTTTGAAGTCATTTTTATAACAGTAGGTGTGTCCGGGCAGGGATGTGTGGTCAGGGCAGGGGTGTGTGGTCAAGGCAGGGGGGTGTGATCAAGTCACAGGTTCCAGGTCCACATCCATGAAGTGTCGTTGAGTGATCTGATGTTTAGCATCAATTATGTTCTGAAGGCACATGTTGTAATGCATGTTGTGCTAAGAGAATACTGTGTGTGTGTGTGTGTGCGCACATGCGTGTGTGTGTGTGTGAGAAGGATCAGACCAGACCACATCTCGAATGAGCGGCTTCTCTGTACCCCACTGGAAGAGTCTGCATATTCTGGCCACCTACCCTGTGTGAATTATTCACCAGACAGATTCCATTAGAACCTGTATCAGGAACGACTCTGTAAAACTGGTCAGGCCCTCCAGGGACGTGCGTCACTCAGCTGGATTCATTTAAGTGACACTTGACAAGTAAAGAAAATAGTTCTGTAAATATTGCCACTATGCATCTCTTTGTCTTAAAAAGTTGCCTACACAACACATATTTAATGAAGAAACAAATATGGCAATAGTTAGTGTTAGGGTAAAGTCTGTCTGTCTGAATGATGGTGATAAACTCCAGATGGGTCTAACGAAGTCTAACGAAGATGGGTGTAGCTTTGGACAGCAGCATCACTTTAAGCTAGGTGTGTGGGATTAGGGTAGGTCTCCAGATGAGTTGGACAGACCTGCTCTGCTGCACCTGCCCCTGCTGTGCAGTAGTCTGGTGTGAGGTTGTGTTCGAGTAACTCACATCTCAGGAATCTTAACATTGTCACACCACTTTCATCGGATCCACACAAGGGCACTGCAAGCACTTCACTTTAGATTGAGTCATTTGAAGAATGTACCGAAAAATGTTAGTTGTATTTCAGCTCTGATGCTGGGGAGTATTTCTCTACAACAGCAGCAGCTGTATCAATGTGGGGTTTTTTGTCTGTTTTTCTTTGGCAGCAGTCAGTTTTAAAATGCTTCTGTTTCTTGGAGTTGTGCAGACCCCTTTAATGAAGAGAGCTGCAACCATCATATAAATCCAAGTTGTGCAGAAGTGGCTGGCTGGCACAGACGCCTGTATGCCAGTATGACTTTAAATATTCATTACAATCTATTGAGTGAGAGGGGCTGATCGGTCCAAGGTGTGAGTGACAAAACTCAGTGGAATAGCATTTGAAACAAGGGGATCATACCAACTAGGGTGGAGGGGTGGGGGAGGAAGATGGAGGGAATGGAGGGAAAGAGGGAGAAACAGGTGTGAAGACGGAGTGAGAGAGAGACAGCAGGAGAGTGAGACAGAGAGTGAGAGAGCGAGCGTGAGATATGTGGAAGGGTGCATGTAAATGAATAGCTGGAGATTATGAATTTAGTGAAATATTTAAAGGGCGCAAAGGGTCAGGTGCTCAGGAAAGGGGTGTGTGTGTGTGTGTGTGTGTGTGTGTGTGTGTGTGTGTGTGTGTGTGTGTGTGTGTGTGAGAGCATATGCATAAATGTGTGAATTTGAGAGAGGCTTGAATTTGGCAAAATGTTATTGTGTGTGTGTTGCTGTTGAAGTATTACCTTTGACACACGAGGGAGGGAGGGAGGGAGAGAGATAGAGAGAGCGAAGAATGAATAAAGTAAATTAGAGGTAGCTGTCATTGCTCTCACTTCCTCTAACAGCCACTCTCCCTAATTAGCTCTCAGTGGAGTCATGATGTCATAGCTGTGATGGAGAGAAAAATGAAGTTATCCTTCTCTGTCTCCCTGTTTATCTGAGGTCATTTCATGTCAATGACTAAGATTCCTCAGAGACATTTGAGACAAAATGATAAGTTATAAAGTTTAGTGATAGAAACGTTACTTGTTGAGTCCTTTTTAAAATGTGTCTTGCGTGCAGATGTTTTAAAAAGTATATTTTCCTTAGTGAGAACCTGATCAGCTGTTTCCGTTTTGGATGTTTCCAAATCTGAGACACTTATATTTTATAAAATATTGCTGTGTGTATCCATGACAAATTGTTATTAAAATTGTTGTTAGTCAACACCAATAGCCTCTTGTGAATTCAGATAGAATGGATTTCTCTCTCTCTCACGCCCACATACACTAACACACACCCATGAAAGTTTTGCTGTGTTGTGACACACCCTACCCACAATTGCCATGCCATGTTTTGGAATGCAGCCAATGACAATCATGAATACGGAGTAACAAAAGAATGCATTACTTCACCAGCAATTTACACGTATGACGTCATGTACACTTGATAGATTTTGAGTATTGTTTTGTAGGTAGGCCAGCAATTTTTAAAACCCTAAAATCTAAAGAACTGTGTGTATCTGTGTGTGCTTGGGGTGGGGGGGCAAATGTCAGGCTTGGACCTTTTACTATACTACAGACAAATTATTGTTGTATTTGGCATGTAAGTTACTTTTCTATGGCCTCATTTTAGAATGTCAACCAAACCCATCAATTAACACTGCTAAATGTCAAACCATCGATCAACTCCTCATAGAACTGAAGCCTAGCCCTGTTAAACTCCCCCCTTGTGGTGAAGTCAGGAACTGACGAGCGATGTATCATCCGCTGCAGACATTTCATCTTTTTATCTTGGCACTCATGCTCTCTTCTCTTTCCTCGTCTCTTGCTTTGTCTGTCACTCACTCACTCTCACAACCCCCGTGTGTAGGAGGTCCATCAGATAAGGATTCATACAGGCCTTGTCCATCTCCTGCTCCCCTTACATCCACTCACGCTTTTATTAAATGCCATTGAGCAATTACTGAATGGCTCAGTTGTTTTCCTCCATGCTCTGTCAGGGTGCCTCTCTGCCTCACTCCCCCTCTGCCTGCCTCACTCTCCCTCTGTCTGACTTAGGGCGTACTCACACTAGGCACGGTTTGCTGGTTCCGTGCTGGGGCCCGGTTATCCCCCCTCCCCACTCCCCCGCTGGCCTGCACTCACACTCGCTTCAGCAACCCGGCCCGAGCACGCTTACGTCATCACAACGCCGCTTTATTTGGAAAAAAGCGCGCTCGCACAACACTATGGAGTTCACGATTCTCTTTTTATTGTATTTTTGGAGTCGTTTTGGGAGTGCAGAAACACGGTGCAAGCACAGATTTATCGATAATTTAACACAACGATTGTCTGCTAATCGCTTTGCCGCTATGACTGTTTAACGTGAGCATCGCATCACTGACGTCATGTTTGAGTTCCAGCGAAATGAACCAATCAGACGAGGCACCAAGCGGGCCCGGGCACGGATAGCGCTCACACTAGAAGCGAACCGTGCCCGAGTCCACATGAATCGTGCCCTGGCCCACCTCTTCAAAGCGGGCCCGAGCACGGTTAACTGATCCGGGCCCGGGCACGGTTGGAGCGCTCACACTAGCCAAACGAACCGTGCTTCGGCAGGCAACCGTGCCCGGGCCCGGATCACAGAGCCTAGTGTGAGTACGCCCTTAGTCTGCTTCTGTCTGCCTCACTCTCCCTCTGCCTCACTCCCCCTCTGCCTCACTCTATATTAGTATATAATATTAGTGTTACAATGCAACTAATATGTAACCCCTTTATTCCCAGATTTTCCATTTCATGTCGGTAGCGTACCCTCCAGAGGACGAGCAGTTTAAGGGACGTGTCAGATGGCTGGGCAATCTGGGAGGTGGGGACGCTTCAATCCAGCTGATCAACGCAACTCTTGGCGACAATGGCACATACACTTGTGCTGTCCGCAACCCCCCAGATGTCCACGGCCTGCCTGCTCAGACTGTTCTTGTGGTCACTCCACAGAGTAAGAGACGCACCTTGTTCACATCAGCCTAGAATATAATTACAGCTACAATCACTACCTTTCGGAATCACAGTCTCTACCTTTCAGAATCACAGTCACTACCTTTCAGAATCACAGTCACTACCTTTCAGAATCACACCTACAGTCACTACCTTTCAGGAGGGCATCTTTTTGTTCACTCGTGTCCCGAGTTTGACTCACCACTTAGATGTGTTGCATTAAAATATTGGAGTCAGTCTTTTGATGTTGGAGAGGAAAGAGCTAATTTCAGATTCATGTGGTGATGTCTGTCACCCGACATTTAGTTTTTTACTACGTAGATCTGTTATAAACATGTAAACTGGTTTGGATGTCATTTAAATTTACAAATTGTGTTCATAATAATTTCTTAATCGGAACAATTTGAAGTAGCTGCATAATTATCAGTAAAGGAATTTTAATTTTTTTTTATGTACATTTTTAGAAATTGCTTATGCTATTTCTTTGCCAACTAATTATTCAAGAGTTCTTTAGTCTGTTTTCTTGTCACATGTTCTGTGAGGTTGGTCACACTGCCAATACAAAAATGCTGGAGGTGTTCCAAATATTCATTTCCTCCCTCCCCCTCCCCCTCCCTCCCTCTCTCTCTCTCTCCCACTTCCTCTCTCTCTCTCAGAGACAGGAATGCATTTCTCAGATGTGGCTGTGTTGCTGTGCTTTGTCCTTTTGCCATCTGGCCTTATAGGACTGGTGCTCTTAGCTCGAATTCTCTGCCCCTGCTGTCCTGAGAAAAACTCGCACCTTAACAACCATTCACCTATAGAGGTCGCCCATGGGTAAGGAACAACCATACACAGGTCTGGGGTCAGCTCCCTTCCTCTTCCAGGGCAATTTTAGTCATTAGACCAAGCATAAACCTGACCCAAGAGGAGAAACATTTAATCAGGGTCATATCATGGCATGCCTGAAGCATTGTTTTGATCACTTGAATCTAGTCCTGCAGGGCTACAATATAATATTGCACAGAAATGTATTCCTTTGCCATAATCACCTTTTTAAAATCATCATTAATATTTTTAAAGACTTTATCCACGTAGTTATCAAGTAAACAAATGACATTTTGCTCAGTTGAGTTTCCCTGTGTGAGTAACTATTAAGGAAATGTGCTAATGGGTGGTGTGTTTGGTCCTCACAGGGAGATGAATTTCCCAAAGCAGTCCGCACCCATGCATTCTCTCTGTTGGGAATGCTATCTGCTGGTATTTGATATTTTTAATATTTGATCCTTTGATCTGAGATTAAATTGGACAATGGAGACTTTCCATTCAAATCCCTGTTTATTAATCACAGACCTGGGTGAGCACAGCTGGGCGCAGTGTGTGGTTCTAACTGTATATTTTCTGTTTCCCTTCTGTGTCAGGACTCTGATGATGAGTTTGAGCTTGAGAAGCATCAGATGAAGTCGATGTCTGAGAGCCAGTGTTAGCCACACCTGCTCCCGCACCTACTTCCTGTCACATGATATTTAAGAGCCTGACACACACTAGCAGTGACATCACATGTACTGTGCTGGACAGCCCACATGGATGTTATGATTTGGTCACTTTGGCCTGTTTGTGATCATAGCTCGACTGATATGAGCTACACTTGTATTTGGGTAATGTCTGCTGGATCTAGGGTTAGGTTTACTTATTCTTCCTTTTACATCTTGAAGAGATTTATCAGTTTTTCACCTTCTGTTTTGGGGGATTCATCTGAGGTTTCGACTGATTGGCAAACATACATGATTTTAGTTTTTGGCCATTTTCACAGATGCAGATTAAGTTTAGTCCCAGAATAATCGCCCCTATTAATTCCTTTGTAATAATATTAGTTGGGTCCAAATATCAATGTGTTGGGGAGAAACAGGCCTATGATGCATTTTCATAGTAGTGGTCACCCCACCCCAATCCTGAAACTCCACCCTCCCACACTTCAGTAGCAGCCCTAATCAGACACATGCTGTCCAGCCATTCAAGGTTTACAAGGTTTACACGGTGTAACTAGGTTATGGTTGGATCTAAACTCTAGAGCTACTTAGGCAGTTATATCTGTAAAAAAAAGAAAGAAAAACACCTGGTATGGCTGTAAGTTTCTGTACCAGCCAACCAGGAGCAAACCAGATTTCACTAATTGTGGAACCTGGAGTTCCTGGTTGTATAGAACCAAAGCCTACAGCCACACTAGTCTTCTGGGTTAAAGACTAGAAATCTACCTTTGGCACTTTCAGAGAGTGTAGTGATCACAGAGATCTTGGGGATCACTGAATGTATCACCTACAATTGAACTTATGTAGTACTTTTTATTATTATTCTAGATTCCAAACCTTCATTTTGTGCATCAATTAAAGGAATGATGTATTATATTTGTGATGTGTTTAAGTTATTTCAGTTCAGTTTCTGTGAAATTTCATAAATTGTGGTGAATCTGTGTCTCCTCAGTCTTTCCTCTGTCTTTGGTCTTGTGTACTACTTTAACTTGTAGCTTTTTGTAGAATTACATCCACTTAATTCTTTAACTGGAAGCTGATACACAGGCCTGGCTTTGTGAGGCTGGAATTATGTATTTTCTAAGATAAACTTTTCTTGCATGTGGTAAAATCAAGCATTTTCTGCACTTGAAAGCTGAATTCCTGTAGGCTTTATTATAGAATATGGATGTACAAATATAATCTATATACTCTGTGTATGTGTGTGTGGGTGCATTTGTGCATTCACGTGTTTATAAATAGGATGTATTTTTTCAGTTGTAATGCCTAAAGTCATCTTAAGCATTTGTTATTTAATTTGTGCATGATGAAAGTTGTGTTTATGCAGTTGGAATATTGGTGATCATATTGTTTGGAAGTGTCTAATAAATATTTGATTTAAATTAGTACAATATGCAAACAATTCTATGTTCTGGTTTTACATTTAAGTGTTCTCACGCTGTTCAGTGCATTTATTTTAAAGTGTATTTGTAATTATGGCAAGATGAGAAATATCCTTCAGGGCACCTTGCAGTGTTCATCAGTTAAACAGTTTTGTTTAGTCCAGGTTATGGCACTTTTAAACTATTTAATGTCATGGGTGTTTCTGAACATGGTGTGTCCCTCGGGTTTGGCTTTGGTGTAAACTCGTTTCCCTTCAGGGGTAAGAAACCCCTACAAACAACCAGCGGCTTTTCATTCAGATGTCCTACAAATGTTCTGCTCATTTCTGACAAGTCAGCAGTTAAAAAACAAAGGAAGCCTCATTTCCATGTATTACATTTATGCAACAAGACTCATGTGGCATCAAATATACAAAGTGTATGCCACTTGTCGCCTAGTGAATGTTTAAGAAACAGATAACAAATGTGACGTCTCCCACTCCATGGAGGAGTGAGCAAAGACCTTTCATTGTATTCCCTTCTCAATGGTCTCTGTTTACCTTTCTACCTTTTGTTTACATTCATCATGCGCTTCCTGTCTCTGCCTGCTACACCTTTTCCACCCCATAAGTTTGTCTACACCCAAGTTAATGCCCCTTAATTATGGGCTCTGCACCACTCATTATCACCCTTCGTTTTTATCAGCTGTTTCCTATTGGATTCTCAATTATCCCAATTTAAATCCCAGTGTTTCCTGGTGAACTTCTGGAGCTTTGAAGTTATGTTGGACAGGTTTCTACTGCTGGGTCCACGATGCAGATTCTGTTGTTATATTTCATTCCAGCCTCTTTCGTGGTTCTCCTCATGATTATGGAGGACCTCCTCGGTCAGGCCGAACCCCAGGCACCTCACAGCCATGGCGGTGGTGTTTTTAATAAAGCTGCGTTGCATTCGCGGTTGCTGTCGTCTCCAGTTTATGTCCAGTTACCTCCAGCTGGTGGAGCCGGGCGTGACACCAAACATAAAAGAGAGATTAAGTTTTCGCTCTCAAATTGTCAAGTGGAAGGGGGCTGTGTGATTTATGACCTAATTCATCAGAATTTATTTGGGAAGACCTATCATCTCTTTTGGCATTTTGTCTTTATCAATGCTCAGCCTTAAAACTTGTTACCCTCTTGAGATATATATATATATATATATATATATATATATATATATATATATATATATATATATATATATATAATATATATATAAATTCATATTTAAATATGTATAATAAAGACTATTGTGTTTTTTGTTATGCTAAAACCTACTCGGAGAACAAATTGACCTCTGACACCAGAAAGAAGTGCTGTCCCATATGTACTGTCACACAAGGGAGATGTTAACTTGAAATTACAAAACAAGTTATTAAAACTGTACAGTGCTGTATTTCTCCCTGGCAGGGAAGCAAGAGACAGAAAGCCCAAATGCGTCTATGGACATAATGGTGACGTTCCTTACATCACAGTGCCCTTTATCAGTCCAAGATGTAGGCAAAATACAGTCACCTTAGATAATAGGCAAATATAGAACTCGCATACTATAAAACTGGATACACTTTGAGTTGCCAGTATACTGCTTGTAGTATCTGTTTAAATTTATGTATGCTGATTTTAGTTCATAACTCGCAAGGCAAACTCTTGGCTCAATTAGCATTTTTGCTACAGAGAGACATTGCTAAGTATTCAAGTAAAAATGCTGCCTATTCAATAAACGAAAAGAAAAAAAAACACACAGAAGGGTTTTTCCTTTGGTTGTTGCTTGTGTGATATTTTTTCACACCAGTGTACATCTCAGTGGGGGCAGTAAGGATGCTGCAAAGCTTTATTAGCTCTCGTGACAAAAACTCCTGCAGTCTGCTGCAGGTCCTGGGTGGCTCTTTTAACTAGCCAGCAGCTGGTCTGATTGGTGTTTGTCATCTATAGCACTACTTGTTAATGAAATGATTACTGCCAATAACCTATGCATGTTTTTCCTAACTGAAACCTGGACTAGACCAGACGATTATATGGCCCTGAACGAAGCATGTCCCTCCAGGTTTAGCTATGTTCATAACCCCTAAATGGTCATGGAGGTGGTGTCGCCACACTATATGACTCGGATATAGGCGTCTCTCAAAAATCAGGCTTCAAGTTTAATTCTTTTGGAATGTCTCATTCCCACTGTGTCAAATTTATCCTCAACTAAGAAAGTGCCACAGTCATTTATGTTAATTAGTCTTTACCACTTTCCGGGTTCCTACTCTGAGATTTTGCAGGAGTTTTTGGACTTCCTGTCTAATATAGTGCTATCACCTGATGATTATAGTTGGCAATTTTAATATCCACCTTGAAAATTTACATGATTCAGAATAAACTTCTTAAATAAATTTATTTTTTCAATGGATATCACTCAAAATGTGGTGGGTCCTACGTAGTTGTAACCGTACTTTAGATTTGGTTTTATTGTTTAGTATTGACATAACCAGTTTAGCAGTAATTCCCGTTTCCGACCTCTCTCTCATAACACATGAGATGTGTTTGAACGATGGAATTGATTGGCCGTCCTGTTTTCCATACCAACAAACTATACCATCTGCTACCATAGCTACATTCAAACGATGATCCACCTGTAGCTCCAGAAGGGCTTGAGCGTATTAATGAGCATGTCGAGAATTCTCTCCATACAGCCTTGGACAAGGTTGCGCCGTTGCTATCTAAGAGAGTACAGGTAAAAAAAATGTAATATAATCTAAAAGTTAATTTATTTCAGTAATTCAATACAAAAAGTGAAACACATCATATAGTGATCTATTTCAAGTGTTTATTTCTGTTCATGGATAAGAGCTCTGGATAAGAGCGTCTGCTAAATGCCGTAAATGTAAATGATTATGGCTTACAGCCAATAAAAACCCAAAAGTCATTATTTCACAAAATTTGAATATTATATAAGACCCACTGAAAATGTTTTTCTTTTTTTGAGCACAGGGAAGCACCAGGAGATCACATAGCTCCCCAACACATCACTCATAGCTCCCCAACACATCACTCATAGCTCCCCAACACATCACTCATAGCTCCCCAACCAGGGTGCGAATTATACAATGATAATTGGGGGGGTCAAGTTTTTTTCAGGGTGTAAATGAAAACCAGTACAGCGCAAGCGTGTGCTTCAGTAAACTGAAGTCTTACCATCCTTACAGTGTCTTGCTTTCTTACTGTAATGTCTACAGCACGTAAATGATAAATCCATTACATCACCTGACCGATAATGAGTCAGGCTGGCAAACGCGAATGGCTATTAACACGGAATGGTATGATCCACTTTAGGGGTGCTTGAAATCGTATCAGAATATTCTTCCAGCCATAGACACTGCATTTTTTTTGTAGTATTTAACATTATATGTGAGAAGTACATTTAAATGTTTTGACCCCCCCCCAAATTATTGGTTTTGCCCCTTTAGGGGGGTTGATGCCTTAAACGGGGGGGTCTGACCCCCCCAATCCCCCCCGTAATTCGAACCCTGTCCCCAACACATCACACATAGCTCCCCAACACATCACTCATAGCTCCCCAACACATCACTCATAGCTCCCCAACACATCACTCATTATGACTCATTATGAAAACGTAACTCTACACCTGAAGCATCTTGGATTCTATGCCTCTCCACTCTTCCTCCATATTCTGGGACCTTGAGTTTTGCAAATGCACTCTGGCAGCTGTCTGTTCAGCTCTGATGCTCTTTTAGAGTTATTTTCCCCAATCGGTCATGAGGAGCTTATTTCCTTGTTAAATACTTCCAAACCCTCTGTCAGGAACAGCACATGATCTCCCTGCAGATTCTGTTCACCTGCTGCTCATTACCCCTCCCCTTCGCAACTACTTAAGCTTCCTCCTCTCTCTTCCGGGTTGCGAAGTATTGTTGCTATGCCACGTACCGAGCGTTCCTTCCGAGTTATTGCCTTCCCGTGTACCGACCTCTGTTCTCCTCCTAGACCTCGTTCCCTGCCTAGTCCCACTATACCTTCTGACTTCTGTCTAACTGGCGTGACCCAGGACTGTCCTGACTACGTTTGCAGTAGGCCTACTCCTGTACAGTGCACCCTGAACAGAGTTACTCGTCAGTTCGAATGCTCTGTAATCGTTCTTTCAATAAAAGCGGCTGTTCTCCGCACTTGGATCCTTGTCTGCCTGATCAATACGTTACACCCTCCATATGTTTATTGGATGTCATACCTTCTCATCTACTCAAAGAACTATTGCAAAATAATATACATGTAGATCCTTTGCTCACTATAACATGGGTTAAAGTTCTCCGTCACTACGACGGATTTCCGTCATTTGATTTTTTTGGGGAAAAAGTCCGTCAAATCATAATAAACAACACACGCGCGTGCTATCTGTTTTGTGGCCGAAATATGATTCCCACTGGCGCTCATCAGCGCTGGATGGATGACGGCGGTGTCATTTGATTGACTTGTGGTTCATTCCGCCTTCAGATTTGCGGATGTTACGTAGCCTCCTGCCTGGCGTGACCGTAGCGCGCGACTCTGTACACCTGCGCGAACGGCGGAGGCTACTTGCTGCGTCACATTCTTTTTGCAGTGTAGTCCGAAGCAATATGTGGTAGTATAAAGAAACACCCCTCAAAAACAGGGGAATGAACATTTACCTGACCAATTGTAATGTTGCATTAGTGCTGGAATTTAGGCTAAAGTACTTTAAAATGCTTGAAAATGTAACTACTTCGTTTCACAACAAATATCTGTCTCATTGAACAGTTATTACGTTAACAAATACGAGCCTCTTGTAATTCCAGGACGAAACATGAGAGAACGTGAAGTCGTTAAGATTGGGCGTTTTGAAAATAAACCACCATTAAATAATGTGATAAAAAGCGAATTATTTCGAATCATTTCGAGTATATGTATAAATATTTAACTTAAATTTAACGTTGAGAACGCGTTGAAATGGACCTTGAAAGTGACGTACAAGTGCTTTAATTCCACCTTATAAAGGTGTATGAACCCGGCAAACATGACTTGGTTCACTGCGCTGAAGCACTGTGCGCGCGAAGTTACAAAATTCGAGAGGTGCACGACTGCGAGGCTCTCGCGCACGGGTGGAGCCACCGCGATTACGTCATTTTCGGCGTGCGGACCCTCGCGCTGCTCACGCCACTCGTACCGCGTTAAGTATAAAGGCTTAAACCAGGCTTAACATGGATGGTGTTGTTCTGTTTGTATTTAAAAGCTCTATCCAGTGGTGTTAATTTTTTTGTAACATACCTACTTAAAGCATGTAATCTTACGGCTTATGTTTTTGCGATGATGAATCTGATAAAAACAAGAGAGCTTCGTACCTCTCACCAGGATTCACTAAATTTGACTTGATCTTTAAATAATTTTCTGGAAGAGGACCCCCAGATAACTCCCATTAAATACACATTTATGTACATTTATTGCTCAGGTGTTCATTCTCTCTTCTCTCCTTACACAGGCTGTTTAGATAAATATACTTTATAAATGTGTTTATTGTGTAGAATTAGGCAAAAGAGGCCGTGTCCCAACTACACCACATTTTCAGTAATTGCTGGCATTGTCTTTTGCCAGGAAAAATTTTTCAGTCAAATGAAAATTTCTTGCTTTAACCCATGCACTATAATTAAGTCTACATACCCAACTCATTTAAACTTGCAGTCATTAAGCCACTAATTAAAAAACCAGACCTTAATCCCCATGAACTGTCCAACTATAGGCCAATCTCGAATTTGTCATTTATTTCCCGTTCTACAGAAAGTAGTTTGGATTTAGACCCCACCACAGCACTGACTAAAGTAGTAAATAATCTTTTTTTAATATCCTCTGATAAAGGACACGTTTCTTTTCTTAAACTGTTAGACCTTAGTGCTGTTTTGACACCATTGATCACAGCATTCTACTGGATAGGCTGGAGTTACTCATTGGCATAAGAGGTCAAGTACTCTCCTGGTTCAAATCCTACCTAACAGATTGTTACCAATTTGTACTTGTAAGTAATGAATTCTCACAATGCACAAAAGTAAAATATGGTGTCACACAAGGATCTGTATTGGGCCCCATATTATTCTCATTATATGGGCTACTGCTGGGCGCAATCATTCATTGGCATTGTATTAGCTTCCATTGCTATGCAGATACAACACTCAGTTGTTGTGACGTTGGCGGAGCGGCGAAGGACAAGACGTAATCCTCGGAGATCCACAGACGCAGACGAGTAGACAACGTAGACAACGTAGACAGTTGTATATATCTTCTAATCCAGGTGATGCCAATACTACTCCCAAAATTGAGAACTACATTCAGGTAATAAAAAACTGGATCGCATCTAATTTTCTTCTTCTAAATTGTGATAAGACTAAGGTGTTGCTTCTTGGACCCAAAGCTGTAAGCCATTGGTCTAATATTCCTCCTACCCTATATGGTTTTTCAGTAACACCTAATTCTACCACAAAAAGCTTAGGTCTTGTGATTGATTCAGATCTTTCATTTGACACACATATGCAATGCCACTAAGGCAGCCTTTTTTCATTTATGTAATGTTGCCAAGATGAGAAATTTACTTTCGTTATCAAATGCAGAGGAGCCGGTCCACTCTTGTCTCACCAAGATTGGACTACTGTAACGTTTTTTTAATTGGATGCTCTAAACAGTCTCTAAAGAAACTCCAACTTGTACAGAATGCTGTAGCTGGAGTCCTAACTAGGGCTAGAAAATTTGATCACATTAGTCCTACTCTCTCTGTGGTCCACTGGTTTTCGGTTAAATATCGCATTGATTTTTAAATTCTTCTGTCGACCTATAAGTCATTAAATGGTCTTGCTCCACAATACCTGAGTGAACTTGCTGTACTCTCACAATGCAGGATTTCTTAGTTCCAAAAATTAACAAGACTACTGTCGGAGGCAGAGCCTTCTCCTTTAAAACCCCTTACAGCTCCAATTCGAGATTCTGACACAGTTCTTTAAATCTAGACTTAAGACACGTATTTAATCAAGCCTTCAGTTAATATTCTACATGTGAAGGTGTGGAGCTTGGGGGCCCCCAGTCATTGAATCTTCTGGTAATCTGAGATGTTGATGCTGTCATCCAGCCATGTCATGCGTTCACTTTAGTAGTGTGTGTGTGTGGAAAGCAATGGCTCAGTGAGCCCTCATAACTGTGGTCACCTGCAGGTCCCCTCCCATTTCTATGCTGCTATAGATAGGCCTGCTGGACAATTTCATAAAAGCACCCAGGAGATGGTCTGGCTTGCCAGTGGATGTACCAATGCCGTGGATGAATGTGCCGATGCCGTGAATGGATGTATCACTGCTGTCAGCAGAGGTGCCGATGCCAACTCCTACCCGAGGCTCAGTATTTACGTTGAAGGGGGCTGTGACTGCTCGGCCTACAATTAGACCTTCATGGACTTCGACTAGCTGGGCTACCCAATGGAGGATGAGTTCCGTTTTGACTCTTGGTCCTCCCAAGGTTTCTTTCTAATTCCTACCTAGGGAGTTTTCCTTGCCACTGTCACTCCTAGCTTGCTCATTGGGATCTGGACCCATGCACTCTGGACCCAAACTGCTTTGTCAGAACATGTGTTGTAAAAAGCGCTATATAAATAAATTTGACTTTGACTTTGTTTGGAGAAGCAGGGTTCAGTTGTGGTGATTGCTGTTTGGAAAAACTGTTCAGCTGGGGTGACTGGTGTTTGGAGAAGTAGGGTTCAGCCGGGGTGTATCATTCAGGTTTCTGTCATTTCACCTGAGCTGAAAATGAGCCTTCTCAGGGTTTCTCCTTACATCTGAGGGGACCTCAACTGGGCAGTCATGACCTGAGGGTAATATAGCTCATAGATGAAGTTGTATTGACATCTGTGTCCATGGAGGATCATGACTCTCCAGGCCTGGCAGTAGAGCCATTACCCTAACCCCTAACCTCTAACCTCTAACCCTAACCCTCTACATCACAGCAGTAGTAGCTAAACCCCTAACTCCTAACCTCTAACCCTAATCCTAACCCTAACCCTCTACATCACAGCAGTAGTAGCTAAACCCCTAACCCCTAACCTAGAACCCCTAACTTCTAACCCTAATCCTAACCATTTACATTGCAGCAGTAGCAGCTGAACCTTCAATCTTCAAGGAAATCTTCAATTCTGAACATTCTCAGTGCACCTTCATAACTACAGTCCATTACAATCGCACTATAATGACAGTGCTGGCTTTCTTCTCCTGGTTTATTTGTGCAGGATATAATTGGCTGATTTGGATTATGGATATAATTTAATCTGAAGTGATTTTGTTCCATTAGTTTGTTGTTCAGACTTTAAAGAACAGAACTAATACGGAATCTAAGAAATCAAACCCCACTAACTGACATGTGAAGGCCACTTCAGAATGCACAGAGCTTATCATCACATAAAAGCATTTCACAATTGGTACATCCCAACTGTGCGTTAAAGCCATTTTGCGTTTCATTACTTGACTAGGACATGCACTCACTCACTCACACACTCATTCTCTCTCTCTCTCTCTCTCTCTGTCTATCTTTGAATGCAGACTTTTGATAACTTTCTCTCCATGCCTTAGTCATGCAGCAAAGAGAATGCCGGTCTGGCCTGTTGCCATGGAGAGGGAATATCAGCGAAGATGCAGAGGATTTGCTCGTGTCCATGGGGTCCTGTGAAAGCGTGTGCATTAAGAGAGACGAGAGGGGGGGAGGGAGGGAGGGGAGGAGGTGGAGCAGAGGAGGAGGTGGAGGAGATGGAGGAGGGGAGGAGCAGTTACAGTCAACCAGAGCAGCCAGAGGATGCCGTCTCAGCATGGTTGCCATGGTAACAGTTGCCTGGGCCCTGGTCGGGAGCAGAGGAGCCGGTCCTTTTATGGTGACTGATGCCGGCTTAAGGCATCTGCTCAGAGCATCAGCGCTCACGCACACACACACACACACACGCACACACACACGCACGTTGGGTTGAATCAGCAGAGCTGAAATTCAGGGCCATGTTCCTGTGGTGGGGCTGGCTTGGGACATCACACGATTTGCTCCAATCAGCCGGAACGCAGCACCATACCGGTGTAATCGGGCTGCTAACACTGTTTCACCACTTCACGCTGTGCGAAGGCCTACATGCTGCAACAGGCCACACACTTGTAGCATATGAACTGTCCTTCAGGTAAAGCGCTAAGAGTGCGTGAGTGAGCGCTGAGCTCCTCCTCTACATCTCGAGCTATTGGCCACGCACCGCCATGTTTGGTGTGTTGATGTGTCCTCTTTAACGGCAGTGTTTGACTGTAAGAAGAACAAAAACCCGTCACTCTGTATTTACGTAGGAGTACGTTGAGTGAAAAACTCAAAGGGTTAATTCCTCACTATCTCGCAGTATTGTTGCAAAATATATGTTCATGCTACACACACATGGCTACACACAGATGTATTGAAGTTTAAAGGAGTGACAAGGTACATACACTGTTCATATACACATGTCTTGCAAAATCATGCCTCCGTCATATATACTGTGCACGTTTGCAAGACAAACCCTCAGTCTACACTCTACGAATGGGGTGCCAGTAGTATACGTGTGTAATAGATAATAGTTATTATTCTAAAAGCTTTTTTTCATGACATTGCCTATAGAGTGTAGAGATGAATGGTTTGAGTTGGTTGGGGTTGATTGAGACGACGAGGTGGTCCATGTGAGTGTCAGTATGTAAGAGATATACATCATGCTACTTTCTGTTCAGAAGCCTGATAGCCTGCAGAAGAAAGCATCCCTGAGCTGTTGGGGTCTGGTCTGTAGGCTTCTTGATGTTCTGCCAGATGTAACAACATACTGTAGCTTGGGAGTACGGGGCCTTATGATTCTCTAGGTCTTCCTCAGGCAGCATTTGGTGTAGCTACTGCTCCAGGGTGAAGGACATTCAGCTCCAGCCTTGCGTTGGGCTGTCCTCACCTTCTGAAGACCTTTGCCAGTCAGAGCAGTGGAGATGCTGCTCCAGATACGATACACATGGATGTCTTGAGGATGAAGAGGTTCACGCCAAACCTCCTTCAGCCTTCTGAGGTCGACGAGCTGCTGTTGCATCTTATTTACAACGCGAATTAAGGTGCAAGTGAACATTTTCAGCCAAGCATATAATCAATTAATCAATAGATTTTCCTTAATGTTGAAAGTGATTAAAGAGTCAACTGACAGTCATGTTTACATGGTTCAATAGCAGGTACGTTTTTAAATAAATTAAAAATAATCTCATATAATTTTTAATCCATGTGATTAAAATGAACAAACATTTTCCTCCATGCCTTCTCCCAACAGGTCAAACATTTCCTTCCTGACTGTCTAGAAGACAGAGGTGTTTTAAACCAGGAGCACGGTTGTTTACACAAGCTATTGGACACTTTCCAGGTGTTCATGAATATTCATATGCATTAGCCCTAAAAGACAGTAAATAATGCATGGGTAATAATTCATTACTCAAACACGTATTTTAAAAAGACGTTTATTTTCCCAGACAAGTTCATGAAGTGCGGAGTGCGCTATGCCAGGAAGTCGTGGGCATGGCTGATGGCACAGGGCTGCAGCACGCACCTTGACTTTATTTGAGGACCACTCCCACTTTTACAACCCGTTCGATCCTCCACTCCCCAGACACCCGTCTGAAGGATGAGTGACCCTCTCTGGAAGCCACTGTGTTCAGTGGCTTCCAGGCTACGCCCCAAATCATCTTTAATTCATGATCGCGGGACGGGTGCAGCACGGTGACCCAATGACCCTGTTATTGACCTCCTCAGCTGCATTTCTGAATTAAGCTTTATGACAGTGTTTTAGCTTCACTTGTCTGCTGGATTCTATAGTGCAAGATAAATGATGATGATGATGATGATCATCATCATAATGTTCCCTATTGCTGATGGAATATCACAGCAGTTTTTTTGACTGCTCTGTTTAATAATTCCATTGTCTGGTTAATTATTAAATGATCATGAATGTTGGTCACACTGTAACAGTGAGCGTGTCAACATTTAATCATCGCTGCACTGGATTAAATCTTGTTGGTTTCACTGCCTGTAAATCGTACTTGCCAAAAGACCAGTAATTCCCTCATTATGCCCTTAGGCCAAACCTCCTCATTGCTTAAGATTAACTAGAAGGCTCCCATAAAGATCCATTAGTTACTTCTAATGGTAATGTCTTTCTGTCCATGTTTAAATAACCACACTTCTAATACCCTTAGTCAATTCAAAACAGCACAACTTGGTGAATGGGATCCTCCTGTTACTAAATTACAGTTTTGAGAACTCAGTAGTTCTGAGTTGAGAACTGTAGTTCTACCTTTAAACTAATCTTTAAACTCTGTACTAATCTTTAAACTCTGTACTAATCTTTAAACTCTGTACTAATCTTTAAACTCTGTACTAATCTTTAAACTTCTAATCTTTAAACTCTGTGTCAGTACCAGGAAAGACTCGCATAAGGAAAAGAAGTACCAGCTAAGAAGATAACAGATTAATAGATTATTATCTACAGCTAATCTATAACCCCTATATAATGCAAGGAGACAGACAGTAGTCAGATTATCATCGCCACGGATGTCCAGAGATGTCCAAGTCAGTGAGAAAACACACTGACTCAGTGACAACGCTCTGCAATGAGCCACGGGATGCAACGTTTAACTCTTCATGTTGATGAGTTGCTACACTGTGCGGACGAGGGATAGAGATGAGAAAGGTTCTGCCAGTCAGAGGTGTGTGTGTGTGTGTGTGTGTGTGTGTGTGTGTGTGTGTGTGTGTGTGTGTGTGTGTGTGTGTGTGTGTGTGCGTGTGTATGTGTGTGTGTGTGTGCGCGCGTGTGCGCGTGTGTGCGTGTGTGTGTGCATGTGTGCGTGTGTGTGTGTGTGTGTACTTTGATCAGAAGCTGTCCTCAACGTTTTAATCAATGTTCTGGTTAAGGAGAGTCTTGCTACAACGGAACTCACATACACACTTTGCTTCACCAGCACAACGCTGCACTGACAAGTTGTCCTTGGACTCAGACAGTGTGTGTGTGTCTGCGTGTGAATACTAATAGCGTGTGATAGACATGATCACAGCCTTCTGCTGGTCAAAGACTGATCCTCACTGCAGTGCTGTGGCAGTTCTGGGTGTGTACAGCCAGACATACTCATCACCACAGCAAGTGCCATCCATGGAAAAACACACAGTGAATGTCCCTGTTCAGTCTACTGTGAAATTGTCAGAATTATGTAGTTCACTTACAATCTGTATTTATGTAATAACTGATCATGGATTAGCAATATGCATGGAAAATGTATGGAAATCTGAATACAGATGAGCGCAGTTAGAAAGCTCACCATGATACATTTGAAACTGAATCTTACTTTGTTGGAATCAGTCCCCACAATTCCCATCCTGAAAAGTATTGAAACAAAATACAAAATCAAAATCCCCACAATCCACCAAAGGACGCCACAAACACCAGAGGTCATTTTATTAGCTGTATATTTATTTGTTGAAACTGACATCAGGGTGACATCAAATATCACAAATAATATAATAAATGATATTATTCTGCGCTGTGGCTTTTGCTGCTTATCTGTAAACTAAACAAATGCACCCTCAAACAATGCTTGTATAATTTTGGTGACCTTAAAAAATTATTATTATAACAATAATTAAGGTTAGTGTTACAAATCTCCAGCTGCATAAAGGGCCATTTTATTTTATCATTTAGATATCACATTGTTATTGGTGAACATCTTAAGTTCTCCTTGCAAAACTATTTTCTGACTTACCCAAAAGGTGCATAGATCTTTGGTTTGAGAGTCATGACAATTGTGGCAGCAGAACTGATAGATATTTAGATATAGTGGAACTCAGCCTGTTGAAAACACCATTGGGGAAATAACACATACATGTCTTAATTGTTCTCTTAATCCAGTTATATTTTCTTGGATCCATGGGATTACTTCCAAAATATTTCCTTTAACAAATGGAGCAGAAAATATAGAATATGGAATGACTTTAATACTTAACTGCTGGCAGGGGTAGTTCTCATTAAAACCTAATATTGTCATCCTAATCAGACAGTTTCTCATATTTAAAGAGCCTTGGTGTGTTCATCGTTCATTGTGATGGTAAGATAAAGATCAGTCTCTCACTGCATTTCTTTGCTTTGATATTTCATCCCCTCACAAGTGTTGCAGAAGGCTTGGGTGTGCTGTTGTAAGTGAAAATGGTCTTCAGTTTAGGCTACAGCGAGTGAGGTATTACGACAGCGGGTCAGGGGACTCTTAACGGGTGCCTTTATGAAGTCGTGGGCGAAATCATCCCATTTACATTCGACACGTGCGCTCTGGAATGTGCCGGTAGCTGCCGGTATAAGCTGATGGATGTCCTGGAATAACAGTAAGGAAAGGCTGGAGAAGGAAGGGCTGGTGAGTCGTCTCAGAAGAGCTCCGAGCCTACTGGACTGTGCCTTTTGTTGTGAGGCTGGCAGCTGTTCGGGGGTTGGGGCATGGAGGGGGGGTGGTCCACATGCCGAGGTCTGATCCTGGTCATTTCAGCACTGTGTGTGTGTGTGTGTGTGTGTGTGTGTGTGTGTGTGTGTGTGTGTGTGTGTGTGTGTGTGTGCGCGTGTGCGCATGTTTGATGCCAGACATGAGACCAGCATCCCACACTGCTGGGCTTTTTCACAGCCATCCATTCAGCCTTGTTACCATGTGAACAGTACTCAGAAAATGCAGGAGGGACTTAATATGAGGCCTTCCAATCGCCACCACATACACCGTGTACCAGACACGAACAATCACACCCCGATTTCAGCAAGGATGTGATTAATAAGGGTTGGATGGAACGACTGGGGCTGGGTCCATCCTGCAGAGGACCACACCGAGAACCTAACAGACAACGAGGCCACCGCCCTGAATGTGAGAGAGAAAAAAAAAGAAGAGAAATGGTGTGTGGTAGGAGGGGAGGGGCAGTGAGGAGGTGGGAAGAGTCTGGACAGATTGGAGATATTCAGTCATTCATACACGCTACAGGAAAGGGTGGGGTTATAGCCTCAGAATGGGGGGGAGGAGGGGGAGCCCATTGGGTGGGTTCATCTGTGTGGGAGAGAGAGTGAGTGAGAAAGATAGAGGGAGAGAGAGAGTGAGTGAGAGGTAAAAGGAGAGAGAGAGAGAGAGAGAGGAGGGGTTTATAGGGTGGGTTAGTAGCCATTGTTAGGCAGCTTGTCTCAGAGCGAGCTACAAGACGACCAGCGGACTGTGTGTGGGCCAACTGTAATGAGTAGAAGCATCAGACATCTCAGCTGTTGATACAGCCGGAGTGCGTGTACGAGAGAGAGAGCGAGAGAGAGAGAGAGTGAGAGAGAGAGCGCGTGAGGGAGAGCGAGAGTGAGAGAGGGAGAGAGGGAGTGTGAGAGAAGTGCAAAAAAGGAAGGAAAAGAAGACGAAAAAGAAAGGATACTACAAGTATGCTGTGCTGTATAAGAAGAACAAAGCCGGTAAATACTGATCTTTTCATTCTTTATTTCTGATCATTTACTTTGTAATTTAAACAGGCTTTTGATCTGCTGTGACTTCACTCGCCACTCGCTCCTCAGCTAGCCTTGAAAAATCTGACACGCCTTGCTAATGTAATTAAGGTGCTGACAGTATGACTGGAGGAATACAGTTCTGTATTAATGGAATTTGGATTCTGATATGACTGCATCAGCCACTGACAACAACCAATTCAGATCAAATAACCAACCCGTATTTGACTGCATCAAAGCTTGTACCTGTGATTCAGGTGCATTTGAAGTGATTCCTTAATAGGGTCCCTTCATTCAAGCTTCTCATTGTAAGTTTCTTTGTTAATGATTGTTTCATAATATAAAAGGAGCAACGCATCATTGTTTAAAGGCGACGTTTACCACAATTACGGTGGTGTTGCTATTTGCGTGTAATTAGGCGCCGGTGTGAAGGCATAGTTATAAGTTTGAGCAGAAAAAAAGGGTGTGGTGTGGACTCATCGAACTCCTTTGGCAGTTACATGGCCGCGGTCTCTAGGGAGCCCGGAGCGTATATGAATTAGTGCCTTAAAAGGATTACGATCATCCTGGGACATAACGTGTACATTGTTACTAGAGATTTCTACAGATCGACACCTGTTCTGCCAGACATGCACGGGCTCTTTCTCCATCATTGTCTGAGATTCATGTTTCTTTTGCTTAGGAGAGGAGCGCGTTGAGCGCCAGGGTGGGTCTGAGCAATCTCGCAGAATTCGCTGCGACTCATTTAAAGACAGATAATCGCGCCTTTTGTTAAGGTGCATACAGCGCCATGAAATGGTAATATTGGACTCACACAACAGTAATTAACAGAAATACTCCACGGTGTCCATAAATCTCAGTCTATGACTCATTGCCGCTTTGCTTTTGCCGGTTTTTCCAATTGCATCCCAGCGGCACGGTGCAGCTCGCGCAGGTCCAGGTCCCTGGCTGCACGTAGCGCGCGCAGTGAGAATCGGTACAGATCCACTCTGCGGGCGCGAGGCAGGTCGCCGCGCGCGCTAATGTGTTAAAACCGGAGGAAAAACGAGACGGTTCCGCAGGATCGGGTGTAACCGTGCGCCGAAAAGTGGAGCGACGGTGGGCTCACGAGGCGCAGGTGGCACCGTCAGGTGGTGGTGTCGGTGGCGGTGTCCGTTACTCTCACGCCGCCTTTGTTCTTGCAAGACGAGGCCGAATAGCCACAGACCGGTTCTGTAAACGAAGACGCACGTCGTCTCCGTGCATAGCCCAGGCGGCGGTGCCAGAAATGGAGTTTCCGGTACGCGTGCCTCTCGGATCAGGGGTACCGTACCGTATTCACCTGGTCTCGCGCTCCTGCGGGATAAAAGGGTGTGGTGCTGCGCGTGAGAAGCGAGAGAACGAGACGGGGGAGATTTCGCTGCATTCTGCAACACCCTCGCGCGTGCTTCCGCCTCACCGCCTACAATAAACGGAACACCCTTATAATAACCCAGATAGGAAATAATTGTGTAGGTGCACAAACTGTTGACATGTAGCCCACTTTGATGGGTAGTGTCTACAAGCCGATGCGGTTCAGTAGCTCACTTCACTTTGTAACTGGCGTGGAGTGTGGCATCGCATGGCAACAACGTTTAAATCTGAATCTTAATGGACCGAACCGCCGGTAAAAGCAGGTGGGATCCTACTACGTGCCTTATTCCCGTGTCGAGAGACTTCTCACCGGGCCGGTGAATTTTAAGCAGGCGGGCAGAGGCGATGCGCTGTCTTTAATATTCATGCACAAGAAAGCCCACATTATCTGCATTTATGCAAGGTAACTGGTAATTGAGATAACGATTTTTCCCCCTGTCTTGGCTTCCTCCTCTCTCCCGACCTGAAATCCCTAACGGTACTTAAGTGTGGCTGCGCGGGGAGGTGGGGGAGGGGAGTTAAAAGCGCTTATCTCCGCCGCTCCGCCGGGGCGTGGTTCACGGGCCATTGGGCGACACCGACGCGCATCCATAAAACAGAAACGTCTTATTCGACACGGTACCCGGCTAGATGAAATACCGTGAGCTGTATTTTGCAAAACGTTTCATAGTACGAAAGCTTTATGCTTAAAAATCCAAATTGAACAAGCATCACTTGTACAATGTGCCTGCAGTGTGACAGGGTGTCCAGATATTCGGATACCGGGTCCCTCTACTACAGTATTTCAGATTACCATCAATTAGTATCTAAATAAATTGATAAAATAAATACATTAAATTGCACATGAAGTGGATTCATACAAACCAGATTACTCATTTTCAGCATCCATTTTATTTTGACAGACTGCCATGTTTCAGATCAACAGATATTTCTAAAAAACCACATGTTTGTGGTTTGACTATAAATCGTTTGGACATTTAGACATGCATACAAATCAACTAGCAGGAAATAATTACTTGGATGGCAAATCCAGAAAAAAATTATTATGTGTCCAGAATGTCCATTTGTTTCATGAAAGGTACATTGAACAATGCAAAACAAACAATCCAGCGGTGATCCCCTCACCAGTGTAGCGCCACTGCAAGTTCTGATGCTACAGTCCACTTGGAATCAAGGCCAGACTCCGTACTGACATGAAGGTAATTCAAACCAACTGCACGTGGAGGATGGGTAAATATACGGCCTCTTCTTTAAACACCTCCTCTGCAGCTGTATGGTAATGGCCTGCATGAGTTATGGCTGCACACTGGTGCATTTGCTGTGACCGACATCTTCGGTGTCAATCATTTTGATTGGACAGGCTTCCCCTAACAGGCCTGCACCGATCTGAGGTTGATTGTTGCATGGCTGTTCTGACAGTTTTCATAGTCTACTGTCTTGGATGACTAATTCAATGCCAGTTCATTGTTAAGAGCAAATCATAATTTAAAGTTCATGGAAGCAAGACACAAAGAATGCATTAATCTGCCTCGTAAAATCTAATTTACTGCAGATAAACAAACTGAATATATCAGATCATTCCCAATACGTTACAACTTGAGGATCAATTGTAAACGGCTAAAAAGCATTACTTTCCATATATCATACCATCCCTTTTATGATAATCACTTACCATATATTGTCTGAATATCTTTTCTGGTCAAACCCCTCACTAATGGGGATGATTTCATGCAGGCATTCAGGAATGGTATTACTCATCTTTGTGGTAAATCACATTAGTGTCAGGTTCTAGGCTCAGCATTTAAACTTGCCTCGGGTAACCTCCTTAAACCTGTGGGCTGCTGCAGTTGCCGCACTTTAATCCAAATTAAAATGGATCTCAAAACCTAGATTCCATGTAACTATAGCATTAGCAGTGTTCCACTGTGCATTATCCCTTGCTGTGTTATTTATTTTTTTTCTCTGGCTTTTTTTTTTGTTGCTACACCATGGTCCTTTTTAAAAACCTGGTATTGAACAAAGACCCTGACGGCATCTACCTCTGAGCCAGGGTCCGCTGGCGTCATTTGCGGATGATGTTATGGTCTCGAGCGACGAGAGTGACTCATGAGAAATGAGTCATTCGGTAGAGGCAGCTACAAGACTTGCCTACTAGCGCACAGCATTGCTAACAGCACACAATATCTATATCGTGTTGGCCATTTTGCTCAACACATGCCGCTCTTATCTCAGAGAAAGCAACAGGTCTCCTAAGACGGAGAAATCTCACTTTGTTTCATATACACTACACACAGGAGCAGTAATTTTCAATACAATAAGACAATTAAAATTAATTTTATTTTATTAAATATGTATTTGTGTGAAACTGCAGTCAGTTCTAAGTCATCATTAGTGAAATTCTTGCTTTATAAAGCTACTGGGAATAGCACAGTGTGTGAGAGCATGTGTTTGTACAGCAGAGAGGTTTAACTTGAGAAATGAGTACACTCAAGGGAAAATATAGTTCAACATAAGCAGAAAATGTGACTATATTGATTGGATATTGATGAAAAATAGCTTACAGTGTCAGTAAGTGTGACTACACATGCCTTTCTTTTAAGAGCAGCTTCAAGTAGTAAAGTTGTGGCCTCGGTGAGATGGTTTCCATGGTGTTTCCATGTGTTTCCCATGTTCACTCACCTTATATGCCTCCTGTAGCCAGTTACTAAGGATTCAGTAACCGAGAGAGAAACACAGGAACCTGGCCCCATCTCAGAACCTGACTCAGCACCGTGCTTGAGCTGGCTGATGCCGTCGAGATGCTCCATTAAAGTCTAACAGGGAGTATGTGAATGGCCACTGCTGTCTGACCTGTTCTGGGGACCAGGGCCTAACTGGGTCAAGGCAATGTTTCAGTGTCTACAGCACATCAATATGTGAACTGGATCAATGGAGCTAGAGCTGGAGTTTATATGTAGTAGAAATTTACACTATAGAAGAATTTTCTTCACTCCATTTAGTGACTATAACTCAATTATGCGCACCTTAATTCAGATGGAGCACAGTAAAATTGGTCCTCTCATTAAAAACTTATTATAACTAGTAAAAATAACTAGTTAGCTTTAAAATGTAAGTTTCATACCATTAAATCTTTTTTGAAAATGCAAAAAGCATAAATAAATACAAAAACATTTTTATCAATTGTAGGAATAATTTTCTGGTTTTTTTTTTTTTTTTTGTTATTTTTATTTTCACAAGCAATATATTATTTGATTCAGATTCACCTCCTTATTTCTGCATAATATCCCAGTCTGATTTTGTTTTTAAGATTATGATTGGCTAATCATTTTACTGTTTATTTGCAGTTGTTTGATTAACATTTCATTTCTAGAGTAAATATGTCTTTTCACACATTATTTGTCATTTTTCATTTAAATTATTTCGATTATGTTTTGTTTTCTCATTAGAGACATATGGGTATTAAAATAACATCCATTTGGTGGGGAAATTCTGCTGAGGATCCTGACATAAAAAGGTAAACAAACTCACTTCTCATGTCCCCTCTCCACCACACCACGCTTGTCAAACTTAAAACCGTCTTACTCTAAAAAAGCTTTAAATAACATTTCTCATTTGGAGTCCGCATTTTTAGCATGTGCTAGCGTGTTAATGCTACAAGAATATGTGTTAGCACAAGATTAGCCACATACCTTATTGCTTTAATCAAAATAATTAAATTACACTGTGCGGATATTGGCCTTTAATTTGTAGTGATGTTGTAAAGGGTGGACACCTTTAACACTATAATGCTTTTTGTGTAGCATGCTAGTATTACAAGTCTATGTATGAGGTTTGGCATGTCATTATTATATGACAATATACTGTAGGTCTAGCAACATGGAACGCCTACAACTCTTCATAATAGATTATAGGTGAGAAACTTTTAGAAAAATCTGTGTAACTGGAAAGTGCCCCCTGCTGCCAGGTCATTTATCTTTATGTACATTTTCACAGACTCCTAAGCTGCCTTTACCAGTCCACTCTCTCCAGCTGTAAACGCCGACATCAGCTGGGTTATAGTTTTAGGATTAATAGCACTTCACCCCTTTCTGGTTGTGGCTCCAGCAGTACTCCCATGAGTACAGAGGGCACCTGAGCCATACATCATGAGGCCTGTTCAGGCGTGTTCCATTTTGAACATGCCTTTTGAATGTCCAGCCAATGCTGATCAGCTCCGATCCTGCCATTTGGTCTCTCAGTGGTTCCTGGCACCCACAAGCACAGGACAGAAGGAGGGAGGTTTCATGTGTGAACGCTGGGAGCGGAGGAACTGTCCCCGCCCACTTGCTCCGTTACTGCCAGGTGCCAAGAAGCGTTGGACTAATGAGGCAGGGAATTTTTTTAGACTTCTACAGATGAAAAACCTTTGCACTCAAAGCATCATCTGTGGAGCTGTGCACTCTCTTGCATCAGTAGCTAGACAGATCGTCTTGTTGCGACCTAAGGACACAGTAACATTTTCCATTACATCGCCAATCAAAACTCGGACATGCAGATTATGCACGCTTCATCTTGCAGCCCTGCTTTCCGCAGCTGTGAAGCGTTTTGGTTAATGTGTATAATAAAACTGACCAGTCGGAAACTTACCATTTGTTCTGTGGAGAGAAGCGTAGACGTCAGTGTAACACCAGCGATGAAGATCTCTGGAGGTGTTGGGCCACAGAGCTGTGAGCGAGGCACTGATTAAGGGAGTAGGGGCTGTTGGCCAGGCGGCCCGTCGCAGTGCATGACTGAGGACTGGAGCAGCTCATTAAACACTGGACCAGAACCTCGTCTGGCCAGTGATCCACGAGGAAAGGGCAGAGGCATCAGGAAGGCCGCCAACAGCTCCTGGGAGTGAACGTAATGATTCACTGACATACACCGTCCATTAACGTCTGTGGGCTGATTATAGATTTTTTTAACTTTTAGAGTCAAAGTGGAACCGTGGAATGCATTTAATTTTGACGAGCTGGACACTTCAGGTCAGACTTTGAAGCTGCTGATGTCCTGTGGTTATTGTAGTTGCTGATGTCCTGTGGTTATTGAAGCCGATGATGTCCTGTGGTTATTGAAGCCGATGATGTCCTGTGGTTATTGTAGCTGCTGATGTCCTGTGGTTATTGTAGCTGCTGATGTCCTGTGGTTATTGAAGCTGCTGATGTCCTGTGGTTATTGAAGCTGCTGATGTCCTGTGGTTATTGAAGCTGCTGATGTCCTGTGGTTATTGAAGCTGCTGATGTCCTGTAGTGATTGAAGCTGATGTCCTGTGGTTATGGTAGCTGCTGATGTCCTGTAGTTATTGTAGCTGATGAGTTCCAGTAGTTATTGAAGCTGATGTCCTGTGGTTATTGAGACCGCTGATGTCCTGTGGTTATTGAAGCCGCTGATGTTCTGTAGTTATTGTAGCTGATGTCCTGTAGTTATTGTAGCTGATGATGTCCTGTAGTTATTGAAGCTGATGATGTCCTGTGGTTATTGTAGCTGATGATGTCCTGTAGTGATTGAAGCTGATGATGTCCTGTAGTGATTGAAGCTGATGATGTCCTGTGGGTATTGAAGCTGCTGATGTCCTGTGGGTATTGTAGCTGCTGATGTCCTGTGGGTATTGTAGCTGCTGATGTCCTGTGGTTATTGAAGCTTCTGATGTCCTGTGGTTATTGAAGCTTCTGATGTCCTGTGGTTATTAAATCTTCTGATGTCCTGTGGTTATTGAATCTTCTGATGTCCTGTAGTTATTGAAGCTGATGATGTCCTGTGGTTATTGGTCAGTGCTCTTCACTGCTGTTTAGGATCAGTGTACTCACAGAAGTCAAATTTAATGGACATACTGAATGATTTCTTGTTGCCTCTGAGGCTGCAGTACTGGTGTTTAGCAGTACTGGTGTGTAGCAGTACTGGTGTTTAGCAGCACTGGTGTGTAGCAGTAGCCTACTGGTGTGTAGCTGTACTGGTGTTTAGCAGTACTGGTGTGTAGCAGTACTGGTGTTTAGCAGCACTGGTGTGTAGCAGTAGCCTACTGGTGTGTAGCAGTACTTGTGTTTAGCAGTACTGATGTTTGGATTCATGCCAGAGTGTGAGAGTTGTTGACGGGGGGGGGGGGGGGGGGGGGGGGGTGGCGAACGTTAATTGTTGAGCGGGGGGCGGTATGTGGCGAACGTCAGTTGTTGAGCGGGGGGGGGGGTTGTATACGTTGTATATCGTGATCGATCGCCAGTGGAGGGCGACATAGATATGGATCGGAGGTAAATAAACTAGATTTTTTTTTCTCGCCGTGTGAAATCGGAGGTGTGGCGTGTGAGCGTGTGAAGACGGTCAAATGCGTGTGTCACACGCTCAATGCGTGAGACTTGAGAGCCCTGAGTACTTGTGTTTAGCAGTACTGGTATTTAGCAGTACTGGTGTTTAGCGTGGTGTTTAGCAGTAGGCTACTGGTGTGTAGCCTGTTCTTAGGATGCACTATGCAGATCCTTACTAAGCCTTATGGAATTGTGTAAATCTTTTCCTGGTACATTTTATATTATGTATCATATTCAAATTATCAATCAAAGTGTATTTATATAGCACTTTTTACAACAGCTGTTGTCACAAAGCAGCTAGTCCGAGTCCAAGCCCCCAGTGAGCAAGCCAAAGGTGACAGTGGCAAGGAAAAACTCCCTAAGGGCATGAGGAAGAAACCTTGAGCGGAACCTCAGACTCAGGGGGGGAACCCATCCTCCTCTGGGCGATGCTAGTCACCATAACAACGTCGGTCACCATAACACCATAACAAATTATTTAACATACTCAATAATATTAAAGGCAGGGTTGCCAATTCTCACGCATTGTGCGTGAGACACACGCATTTGACCGACCCCCATCCCCCTCGCAGGGTGTTAGCGCAGGGTATTAGCGCAGGGTGGTAGATCAGGGTGGTTGTGCAGGGTGGTAGCGCAGGGTGGTTGCGCAGGGTGGTAGCGCAGGGTGTTAGCACAGGGTGATAGCGCAGGGTGGTAGCCCAGGGTTATAGTGCAGGGTGGTAGCACAGGGTCATTGTGCAGGGAGGTAGCGCAGGGTCGTAGCGAAGGGTGTTAGCGTAGGGTGATAGCACACGGTGTTAGCGTAGGGTGTTAGCGTAGAGTGATAGCACACGGTGGTAGTGCAGGGTGTTAGCGTAGAGTGATAGCGCAGGGTGGTAGTGCAGGGTGTTAGCGCAGGGTGTTAGCGTAGAGTGATAGCACAGGGTGGTAGTGCAGGGTGTTAGCGTAGAGTGATAGCGCAGGGTAGTAGCGCAGGGTGATAGCGCAGGGTTGTAGCCACAGGGAGGTAGCGCAGGGTCGTAGCGCACAGTAGTAGCACAGGGTATTAGCGTAGAGTAATAGCACACGGTGGTAGTGCAGGGTGTTAGCGTAGAGTGATAGTGCAGGGTGGTAGCGCATGGTGGTAGTACAGGGTGTTAGCATAGAGTGATAGCGCAGGGTAGTAGCACAGGGTGATAGCGCAGGGTTGTAGCCACAGGGAGGTAGCGCACGGTAGTAGCACAGGGTATTAGCGTAGAGTAATAGCCCAGGGTGGTAGTGCAGGGTGATTACGCAGGGTGATTATGCAGGGTGGTAGTGCAGTGTAGTAGCACAGGGTGATAGTGCAAGGTTGTAAGCGCAGGGTGATTGCGCAGGGTGGTAGCCCAGGGTTGTAAGCGCAGGGTAGTAGCACAGGGTGGTAACTGTATAACTGTGCCCTAATGATCAGGTGACAGCTGCAGCAATCTCACCTGCTTCAGGTGTGTGAGGCCAATATGGCTTCCTGCGGATCAGGTGCTCCTGTGCACTGTTAAAAGTGCTGTGGTGTGTCCTCACTGGAGCAGTTGGATGACTCGTGCATCTCCGTGTGGCAGAGCGTGTCTCAGCATGTCTCAGCGCATCTCAGCATGTCTCAGCGCATCTTAGCACATCTCGGTGTCTCAGAGTATCTCAGCGTGTCTCAGAGTATCTCAGCATGTCTCAGCGCATGCTCGCAACGGCCACAACTGTACCTCCACACCAAACTGCAGCCTTGGCAACAGAGTCCCACTATGACCAGACTCACAATCCCCATGACTCCACCAGTGCACTGCAAGCACTGCGAGACACTGGGAAACAGTGGGCTTGATTTCAGTCCTCTCACAGTGTTGCTATTGGTGATGTGACAGATCAGATGTAATCTCTGTGCATATCGACTCAACCCTAGTGAATGTTTGGGTGTTTTTGTATAGCTTTGAATAATGCACTGGATAATAAACAAGGCTTCTGAAACTGAGGCTTCTGAGCATGTGACCTCACTTAAATCTGTTCCTGTCTCTCACGTGACCTCACTTAAAGCTGTTCCTGTCTCTCACGTGACCTCGCCTAAAGCTGTTCCTGTCTCTCACGTGACCTCGCCTAAAGCTGTTCCTGTCTCTCATGTGACCTCACCTAAAGCTGTTCCTGTCTCTCATGTGACCTCACCTAAAGCTGTCCCTGTCTCTCATGTGACCTCACCTAAAGCTGTTCCTGTCTCTCATGTGACCTCACCTAAAGCTGTCCCTGTCTCTCTCGTGACCTCACCTAAAGCTGTCCCTGTCTCTCATGTGACCTCACCTAAAGCTGTTCCTATCTCTCATGTGACCTCACCTAAAGCTGTTCCTGTCTCTCACGTGACCTCGCCTAAAGCTGTTCCTGTCTCTCATGTGACCTCACCTAAAGCTGTCCCTGTCTCTCTCGTGACCTCACCTAAAGCTGTCCCTGTCTCTCATGTGACCTCACCTAAAGCTGTTCCTATCTCCAGCCCCGTCGACAGGGGGGGACAACCGGGTCTGTTGTCCCGGGCCCTAGGGCCAGGGGGGCCCATCAAAGAGCCCAGCAATTTATTTTTTATTTAAAGTCTATAATTTTTTAATCTTGAAATCTTTCATTAATATAAAATTATGTACTCATAATAAGCTCAATGGCTCAAATATATATGTTTTTTACCTATCTGCATATTTTCCATTAAGTGCATACACCCCCGCCTCCCACTGGAAAATGGTTTGATCCAGCACCGACTGTAGCCGGCCGGTATCGGCCCAACAGCGGGAAATACAGTGGTGGATAGTTAAAGTAAATACAGAAATCTGGAGCGCAGAAAAGAAAGGAAAAACATTTACCTGACGAATTTTAAAGTTGCATTGTGTTCCAGGTTTGAAAAGTGCTGGAATTTAGGGTAAAGTACTTGAAAATGCTTGAAATTGTAACTACTTCGTTTCACAACAAATAGCTGTCTGACTGAACAGTTCTCGTGAAGACGTTAAGATTGGGCGTTTTGAAAATAAACAACCATTAAATAATGTGATAAAAAGCGAATTATTTCGAATCATTTCGAGTATATGTATAAATATTTAACTTAATTAAGTTTAACGTGCTGGAAAATATTGAAATGGACCTTTAAAGTGACGTACACGTGCTTTAATTCCACCTTATAAAGGTATATGAACCCTACAAACATGACTTTGTTCATTGCGCTGAAGCGCGGCGCGCGCGAAGTTACAAAATTCGAGAGGTGTACGACCTCGCGAAACGACAGCGCGCGAGGCCTTCGCGCACGGGCGGAGCCACTGCGATTACGTCATTTTCGCGCGAACCCTCGCGCGGGGGGGGGGGGGGGGGGGGTACATGAATCTTTCTTGTCCCGGGCCCCAGCAAGACTGTCAACGGGCCTGCCTATCTCTCATGTGACCTCACCTAAAGCTGTTCCTGTCTCTCTCGTGACCTCACCTAAAGCTGTTCCTGTCTCTCACGTGACCTCACCTAAAGTTGTTCCTGTCTCTCTCGTGACCTCACCTAAAGCTGTTCTTGTCTCTCTCGTGACCTCACCTAAAGCTGTTCCTGTCTCTCACGTGACCTCACCTAAAGCTGTTCCTGTCTCTCTCGTGACCTCACCTAAAGCTGTTCCTGTCTCTCACGTGACCTCACCTAAAGCTGTTCCTGTCTCTTAGGTGGAGAAGAATGAAGATGCTGATCAGGAGATCAAACAGGATGGCACCAAGCCGGAAGACAAGGCCCACAAGGCTGCCACCAAGATCCAGGCTAGCTTCCGCGGGCACATCATCCGCAAAAAGATGAAGGACGACGACAAGGAGGACGACAGTCCCGCTACGCAGGAGGCGCCAGCTGCGGAGGCGGCAGAAGCGTCGGACAACGAGCCCAAGGCTGAGGAGGGCGGGGATAAGAAGAGCGCCACCTCCCCCACGGCGGAGAAACCCGGGGAAGCCGCCGCCACCCAGCCTGGGGAGGGCAAGGCCAAGAGCCCCGTGGCCGAGCCACCAGCTAACTCTCCAGCGGCCGACGAGGGCAAGGCCGAAGCTCCTCCCACTTCGCCCTCAGAACCGCCCACCAAACAGGAAGTGAAAGAGGAGGCGAAGGAGGTGGAGAAGCCCAAAGAGGCAGAAGGGGCCAATGAGGCTGAGAAGCCCTTGAAGAACATGAATGCAGACCAGAAAGAGGAAGAGGTGAAGGCGGAAGCCAAACAAGCCGACGTGCCTGCTGCTAGCGAGACTGCTGATTGTGAGGACGCAGACCAAACACAAGACAAAAAAGGTGAGACAGCAGGAAATGAAATGATTGCAATCAAATGAATGCAAAAAGCAAAGCAATGTTTCGCATGTTCGTAAGAATGCCCATGCACCAATTTAATTTGAAAGATAAAGGGGAGGTATGTTTCTCTATAGTGTTTAGACAATCCTCTTGCTAAATCTAATATAAACTTTACCCAATGTTATTTGTTTCATTTGATATGAATTGTTTGTGGAAGCGGCTTGCCCTTGGGAACCCTGCAGTGATATATTGGCTGACAGCTTTCATAATTCAAGTAAATCTTTGAAAATCTATCACACCAAAAAGAAGCAAAGCAGCTGTTCTGTGGTAATTAACCACCATTTATAAAGACCTGCACTTAATTACTTATATAATATAATTACTTTTTTAATAATATGTAATATATTATGCGGGCAGTCATGGTCCTGTGGTAGGGAACTGGTCTTGTGACCAGAGGGTCGTGGGTTCGATTCCCAAGCCTGAGGTCATGACTGAGGTGTCCTTGAGCAAGGCACCTAACCCCAACTGCTCCCCGGGTGCTGGGCTAGGGCTGCCCATTGCTCTGGGCATATGAGCACCACAGCCCCCTAGTAATCACTATTGTGTGTGTGTTTGTGTGTTCTAACTACACAGATGGGTAAATGCGGAGGACAAATTTCTATTGCGGTGAAAAAAAAATCACAATTGAAAAATATGGCACATTTCACATTTTTTCACATTATATTATTCCTATTCCAATATATATTTTCAATAGATTTTCTGCCAACATTGAAATCAAATATTTTAAAAAGAAAAATTATTTTGCTCACAAACCCAGTTTCCTATACAATGAGATGTTTGCTGTTTTGCATCATCATTTGCATACTACAAACTCTAGCAGCTTGAGCTGTGTGTAAACCCATCATTAATGGTTCACAGATCATACAAATATGCTAATTAAGCACTGACATTTTATTTCTTTAATAAATGAAACGCCACGTCTGCTTTCACTTCCTGCTCTCAGAGAGAGAGAGAGTACTCATCACTCTTTCAGAACATAAACTCTCTTGTATGGTTGTTTTTGCTATTTGAGTATACACAAGAACAGCTAGAAAATTGGTTTCTCAGTCAGAAACCAATGCAAAGGAAATGTGATTGGTATTGGAGCAGTAGAGACACAAACACTACGTTCATGAGACCAATATAATCAAGGTGTACACACCATTAGTAAAGGTGATGATGATGTGCTGGGCACTTTTAACTGGGCCCTTCAGTGACCTCTGACCTTTAGAGGAACATGTCACTGGTATGTTTCGACCCTGAGAAAGGTTAGTAGCAGATTCACGAAAAGACAGATCAATCCAAACAGAATCAGCAAATCGAAACAAAATCAGGGTTAAAAAAAGAGAGATCAGATAGCAAGAAAAAGCTTGCTAAATGTACCTTCCAAAAGCTAAATATACCTTCCAAAAATATGAAAGGAAGGAAGACTGAACCTCGAGTTCAGATTCAAAGCTCTTTTTGAAGCACTGGACAGTTCTAATTCCAATGCTGTTTGCTGAACATGGTTAGCGCTACAGCAGAGGCTGTTGTTGCATGACAGTGATCTCTGAGGGGAAAACAGGATGAATCTTTAGCTAACCGAATTACGGAATCGATTTCTTACCTCTGTAGTTTCGCCTTTAATTGTGTGGTGGTTTGGCAATAAGATCCATACTGATGTGGGCTGCTCAGCTCAGTCTGAATTAACCACAGCTGGGCTTTTTAAATGTTCTATCAGATTCTAAATGGCTGTGCATACACTTATCAACCATTAAGAGACCAGTTTCCTGCCACTTCAGGAAGATGGTCCTGACCCTAAACCCTTTAGCGGAGCTCAACCATGAGATCCTCAGCTGACCTGTTATCTGTCAAAGCAAAGACATCACTCTCACTAAACATGTACATTAAGCCAATCAATCATGTGTTTAAAACATCTGACTGACTGCAGGTGACCATGCAACAAAAGCCTTTAACACCATTGCTCATTTTGGTAATTTATTGCCTATTTAAAAACCATTCATGTTATGTTATACTCATTTGAGCAGCTGAAAATGAGTATTTTAAAAAATATTTCCATTCCCAGATGCTGCAGAGGAGCCAGCCGATGGAGTGGGTTCAGAAGCAGACAAGGAAGAAAACGAAGACGAGAACGCTTAAGAAGATGCAAAATTGTAAAACAACTAATTAAAAGGTTTCTCTTTGCCCTCTGATTGTGAAGACAGTCAGTTTTAATTTGTTTGTCCAATATTTTTTTTTTTTTGTGTGGCAATGATTTTTTCACATCCTGGGGGGAGTTTCCATATGCAACTTGCGGCTCAAGCTAGCAGTGAAGTGATCTGGTGCTGACTGCTTTGATGTGCAAGAAACAGACAAGAAATCAACCCAGTACTTTCATCAACTCCACCAAAGGACAGATCACGCATTTTCTTACTCTATCTGACCTGTTGTACCTGGTTTGCATTTATAGTTATTCACATGCAGAACCCTTTTCCATCCACCATAGTAGTAGTGCACTGCTGTTTAATAGGGAGAAGTATATCTCTCTTTCAGTGTTCTATGTTGATGCGTTGTTTTGGCCAGCATTTCATAGATAGCTTGAAACCCATTTGACCCATTTGCATGGGAATTCCTTCTGAGAGGAAAACCTTATCGCAGTCACAGTAGCCAAAATGTGTGGCTTCTTTTCGATGTCCTTGGTGTTGTTATGACAGTTTGATATCAATTGGATATATTCCTGCGCTGATGTTCAAAATGAAAATTAAATCAAACAAATAGAAAAAAAACAGCAATTTCCTATGTTTACGTGAGTGCAATGTCAAGTTTGAATCTAAAAGGAGTTAAATTGTGAAAAAAAAGTTTCAGTGTCTGTTTTCAAAATAAAGAAATGTGCCAATTATCATTAAAAGATGGGTGCGTTTTCTTTTTATGTGTGTATGTCTTACATGCATGAGTCAAGTGTTATAGAGGGTAGTTGCAGAGTGCTTTAGTTCAGTGTTATACACAAGGTTTTCCAAGAAATGGGACCTTTCACACACACACACACACACACACACACACACACACACACACACACACACACACACACACACACACACACACACACACGTCACAACAAGTCCCCCTCCCACACCCCACATCCCTCAAAATCCTCATGTAGCTTTAGCCCTGAGCACTACGGTGTCCTGCTACTACACACTTGTGTCCATTGACAGCTGCTGGCTGGAACATCATTGGAGGGATGGAGATTGTTTTACTGTCTCTGCTGCCCCCTAGTGCAAGCAGGTTCAACTGCAGGCTACACTGTGAAGGGGGTAAGTGAAAAACGCTTGTCTTTTTGTGTACTGGAGAAACCGCCAGTACTTGTTTCTAATGTGTAATTACAGTTTGTGAATGAATTATTATTAGTGATTCCAGCCTGTCCACTACTCCTACTTTTCTTACTCCATCTGTTCTATGAGTGATATGTAACATTTCCTGTTCTGACTCTGAACATCTGTAGACACAATCTGTAAATGGAAATTTTTTTTGCATTTTGCATGTAAATTAATATTATGCATTAATGATTTTGACAGTTACCTCCATTACAGAAAGCTAAATTAGCAACAGTTAAATATAAAGAAAGGCATGTAACGTTGTACTTGAATGATAGTGGGATTTTATAATGTAACAAAACAATTTCAGTAGGTCAGAGTCTACATCCACATCTGTCTGATATAGCCACACCTGTCTGATATAGCCACACCTGTCTGATATAGCTACATCTGTCCGGTAATTATCTGATCCACTGGTTCTATGTTACATAAAACCTGGCAGTCTAACTCAGGTGTTAAGTGCAGCCATAAGATTATCTAATTATTAACATAAAAAAACACATTTCAAACCTCTTAATAACTCAAAGGCAGCCAAATCTTTCAATTGATGTATGATAAGAATCCCAACATTATTGTTCATCTGTAGCTTTGTAAATGGCTACATAATGTTACATAATCTTTTTCACTGGAAGTAGTATTTGATCAACCTAAACAATTACAGGATCTATAGCAGGGATCTAGTGGATCTCCTGAGCTACTGTTCAATATCCACCTATGTGTGATTATTGCATCCAATCCACCAATCCATTCAATGCATAAATTACTACAGGTATAAGAAAGCCAAAGAAATTACAATAATCACACACTATTACCTGTGCTATTATGTGTATTTTCAAAATAACTGCTACATTTGAACTTTTTTTTGTGAATTGGCTTGGTGTTCAAAAGCATAACCTATCCAGGAACAGCATAAGAAATCTAATACATCTAAAAATTAACAAAGAAATGACCCAGCCCCAGAACCTCGGGCTTGCTTTCTCTTTCTACTGTTTTCTATGTTTGGTTACCAAGGGTCACAAAAGCTTTAAGGTACATATCAGCTAGCAATAGTCCTGTTATGTTATGATGGCCTGTGCCTTAATTACATTTAGAAACTGATAAAGATTTCATATCTTTATAGGGAGAATAAACTATTCAATTCATAAAGCATCATTTTATTTGTTCCTTATATGATAAACATAATTCTTAAGTTGTTAACACACACGGCAAAAAAAAACAACAAAACCCAAACCAAAACAAGAACAAAAAGATAACCAACAATATTTTTAAATACAGCACGTCCAATTCAAATGACTTTATTTCATTTTTGAACGTCATGGGTACTTTACAGTACATACGATTTTTAGAAACTGATCGCATTAATTGAAGAATAAATCAAAGCTGTTATAAAATGTTCATTGCATTGAAACGAGGGAGTAGAATTTCCTCCTGTCATGAGAACTCTTAATATGACGTTCCATTTTTTTGGAGTGGTTTATAGTCGAAAAGGTTCACACACACAAATGGCATTTAAAAAGAAAAAAGAAAAAAAAAACAAAACAAAAGCATTTTGCTTATGAAAATTCAGGGGAAAGAAGACATTGTAAGGCTACACATAATGCAACTATTGTTAGCTAGACCTGATGGCTTATAACCACAGTCATGGGGTAGATGCTTTATAGATTGTGTAAGTGTATTAATGTAAAATCAAACATATGCACATATCCACAGTAGTGACAGTTGTACATCAGCTACAAAACATACCAGTCACACTTTAGAGTAGGATAATCTATAGGCTACTGAAAAGCCCACCATGACAGAGACTGTATGTCTGAAGTGTATATCTTAGTGTTCTTCTTGCTGCCGACTGCCTACCATATTGGAGGAAATTTTGTCTAAAGGGGGTAGCTAGCCCTTTATATGTGACTGCTTTAGCACATAGATCTGCCTACTCTAAACTATGATGAAGAAACTGCTGATTCTTATCACACATGAGTGGGGAGAATGGAACAGGTTGGTTGTATTTGTAGGATTAACAAGGCATCGAAACTCTGGCAGCTCACTGGTTGACGGCGCTGTCACTCACTCAGGAGGTGTGGGGGTAGGCGGGAACAAAATAAGTATCAAAGGTTTAAATGAACCATTAGGCCACAGGGAGAAGACACATTCAAAGTATACACTTGTATCTAAAAATAATGCAAAACCTAACCTAGTGTAAATGCAGGTCCGAAGAAAGAACGCACTTCTCACAATTCATCTAAATATGACAATACCTTCTTGTTCTTTTTTAGACTTTGTGTTTTGGCAAAGAGCGTGTGGGTATTTGCACTTTAATGCAAAAATCTCAATAATAGACATCATTACATTCTATAAAAGGAAAATATGAAGATACTTCACCTCAAAGGGACAGTGGATCTATCTTTTGTCTGAGAGATTATATCATGTAAATTATCATTGTTAAAAACCTCCAGTTTTGTGTCCTAATTGTTTTTTACTTACAGGGTGCACGAGGGTGCCACCAGTGAAAACTACAAGTTATGCCTCAACAAATTCACGAGCCTATTAAGAAACATGAATGTAATATATTATTTTTTTAAATAGATATATATATATATATATATATTTAAGGACAATGGATTCAAGTAGATATATACAACGTTAATTGAAATGGATGAGGAAAAAAAAACTCGTGAGATTCCATTAAAAATACACAGAAGAGAGGAGCAAAGATAGGATTAAACTAGAAGCTGAGCATTCATTGGTCTCATACGTTTCAGTCCAAAGTCACACAGATTAGCTGTATGGTACATATACCACAAATGGTGAAGGGCGGTAGATGGAGGAGGAGCTAGTGGCCGATTCTCACAGTAAAGTTAGTAACCAGGCAACCAACCAGCCTGCCCTAAAACCTGTTAAGGTGGTACGAGTTTAGAGTCAGAGTGATAAGCTTTCATTAAAGTGGAGGGATGGCTTTAAAAACAACAAACAATACACGATATTCATCTCTCAGGACGCGCCGTCCTTCCAAAAGATTCGTTTCATCCTTTTTTTTTTGAGAAGAATCAATTGTTCAACATGGAGTTGTGCAACAAACAGTCCACACTTTTACACACTCTGAACACTGCGTCTCAATTCAATTCTATTCACAAAAATTCACTTTGCTTACATCAGGTCTGTTGTTTGTTTGTTTGTTTTTCCATTACGCCACCAGACTACAGCTCAAATCAGGGACACTTCAAACAACATCTGCTCAGAGGACGAGCTCCGAGTTTACTGAAAAGGAGAAAGGCGAACATGCGTGCTACATGTTTCAGAAGGCGCGCCTCTATTGAGCCTCTGTTGCTATGGTAACCGAACTGAGTCTGTGGGTTGTGGTGGTTGTGGTTGAGGCTTCAGTCTTCCCCCATGTTAACTCCATCTGTGGAGATTCTACAATATGGGTCACTTTTAGCACAGAGCTAAACTCTGTGCCTGCTGGACATCTGGGCCATTTTGGGCTGAGATTGTGAAGTAATTTTCTGCTGGTTAACTAATTTGTTCTTATACCACTCATGTGGCTTTTATGTCAACATTGTAGAAAAAGGTTTGGTGTCTAGGTCGTAATCAGGAAGTACGGTAACTATGAGGCTCAAGAAGTAGTTGACTGGCTATTTTCCATTTGGTGGTACTGAGCGCTGGTTGCTAAGACTGCTATCTATAGCTTATTCTGTATTCTGGCTAATAAACAGACTTTTTTTTTTCTGATGCTGCACTCTGTGTTACTTTTTACATATTTGGCAGGTACTGAAGAAACCTGGAGAGAGTGCACTATTAAAAGTAGCATTATTTATTTTCCAAATGTCCAGATGATTGCTGGCTGCTGTAGTTAGCACTAAAACATGTGCATTTTTAATTCTGTTTGTTCTCAGAATGTTGTGAGAAAAGACAAGCCAAACTAAACGAACTCCAGGACAACAAAAACGAGGACTCAACAAGTAAAGATAACAATAATCATATTCTAGAGCACTGTTTCTGTCAATTGCCCCCCATGTTCCCTTTCATGTTACTTTTTTTTTGTAATTTTTCAACATCAAACCATATAAATCACCCATTCTGATTGACTTTCTGAATTGTAAATGTACCTAGTTTGCGTGCGTGTAGGCACGATTCATTCTGGGTGGTGATGCAAACAGTCTGGGACACAGGCAGGGGAGGGAGTGTGTGTGAGAGAGAGAGAGAGAGAGAGAGAGAGAGAGAGAGAGAGAGAGAGAGAGAGAGAGAGAGAGAGAGAGAGAGAGAGAGAGAGAGAATGAGTGAATAAGAGAGCAGTGGGTGTGATTCTGAATAGTACAGCGCTGCGTATTAACACTTGAGTACAGGCAGGAGGAAGGGCAGGAGGAGGAGCCACAGTGATTGACAGACGCAGGCGGAGCCATTGATGTCCCTCCCAGTTCCAGGTCCTGCAAAAAAGAGAGAATGTGTGTAGTAGGAATTAACAAGCTCTCCAAACGAGAACATTTATAGACTCAGTGAAAAGGCCTTGTTAAAAATCCACTCTCAAATTCTTATAAAAATGTATAATCTATAGAAATAATCATAATCACATTCATCAACTAAATAATGCTACAAAATCCAAACAAAAAGTGAGAAAGGTAGAGAGATTTAGCTTTCTAAAGCTGACAAGACCCAGACAGGGGAACACAAGGACTCTGCTCTAACACACCTTAATTAACTCCCAGAGACCTCAGGAAATACACAGTGAGGTAATCAGATATACTAGAACATCAGAAATGTTACATTGGCAGTAGTTATTTAAAAATGTGGATAATAATCTGAGCACATTTTTATTTTTAATAAGATAGAAAATAAAAACATAGAGCGTCACCCTAGTATTCTTATGTAGAGTAATTTATTGGTACATTGTGACATCTGGTGGACAAAGTATAAAATACACTTTACTAAGTAAATTTATAGTCCTCAACCTGTGCACTCAGGGTGACAATGACAGACAAGTCCTCTGTATGGGACCTAAAAATGTGCTTCATAGAAATGGCCAGAAAGGATCCTTTACTATCTTTCTGTGTTGCCTTAACAAGCCTAAATATGCTTGAACATGGTGCTGACACTCATGCTTGGGGGGTTAGGGTTAGGGTTGGGGGTCAGGGGTCGTGTGGAGATCTGTATTAGACTAGATCCCCACATGGAGCGACGGAAGGCAGGTGTTATTGGTCCAGTAAAAAAACATATTTGTTAAAGTGGTCATGCACTATCACACTCTCCCTTTTATTGAAAACAAAAATATGGTCAAGCTAACTTAGAACCTCTCAGCACTCTCATCTCTACGTATTTATTCAACTATTAGTGAATTGTTATACAGTATGTGTTGTGGACTGTATGTGTTGTGAAATTGGCAACGTTAAAATCACTGACTGTGAAATGTAACGGAGAGATAGATAGATGGATAGATACAGACAGCAGGAGTGAGAGACAGAAAGACAGTAAATGACTGGTCAGTTAATTAGGTGCATACTCTTTGGCAGTATCTAACAAGCTAGTAAAACATTTTACGGTCAGTTGTAAGTTTAATCCATTACTGCCAGCACCACTATGAAGTCAGCTAATGGACTCCGTGTGAGTTCAGTATGGACTCTACTGGACGCCTCTACATTGTTTATGTTGTGTCAATATTTATTGGCCTTTTTTCATGAATGACCTCATTGTAACCAAAGGGCAGGTGTTAACCCACATGCTTTCATTATACATTTACACCACTGCGAATGCACTTGTAAATAATATATATACATATCTCCAATTGATTGATACCCAATACAGATTAGCCCGATGTATGTTAAAGCCTGTGTGGTGTGTGTGTGTGTGTGTGTGTGTGCATGTGTGTGTTACTCACTGTAAAGGAAGACACTAGCGTTGTGTATTCCCAGACGGTTGGTGGCCACACAAGTGTAATTTCCATAATCATCTTCTGTGACATTAGCTACAAGTAGCATAGTACGAGAACCAGTGATCTGAATAGTAATGCCCTGCATATTGGACAGCCTAGAGAGAGAGAGAGAGAGAGAGAGAGAGAGAGAGAGAGAGAGAGAGAGAGAGAGAGAGAGAGAGAGAGAGAATAAACATGCGAGTCTTAGAAGAAGTCATCAAAATGCATGTAGAAGATGTAGCATGTAAGACACATATTAGCCCTGGTAAAGCACACACTTCAGTCTGAATGGTGTCACTATATGTGGTATTAAATGGTAAATATAAACCACAATTTCATAACTTTAGAAGTTAATTGGCTTTTGACTAGTAATTGTAACTAGAGAAATGTGTGGGTGTGTTTCATGGAAATATGTGTACAAGTATAAATTAAGACATCTCATATACATGTGATATGTAAATAAGGGAGTGATACTCAAAAGCTTGTTTCCATGACAGTGAAGAGGATTTCTTAAAGCAGTACTCGTGTTCAGATGTTTCTGAGCTTATTTTGAGCTTGGTTTGAACTTGCATTGAGCTTGTATTGAGTATGTTTTGAACTTGGTTTGAGTTTGTTTTGAGCTTGTTTTGATGTTGTATGATGGTTTTATGAATCAGATACAAAGATGTTTGTATAAGATTTATGGTGCTCATATCTGCACTTGTTACTTTGATGAATAAAGGTGGTTTTCTGTTTGTCTTACCAGTGCTTCATGTTTCTTGTTGTTCCAATAAAACATCTTTCTGTGAGTTTATTCAGATAAAAATGTCATTTGGTTTGCTACAACTATAAAGGAGAAGTGAAGTAATATTGTATCTGTCTCTTGTTCAGAAGCATTGAACACCCTGACCCAGACATGTCAGGAACGTGAAAGTGTTTTAAATCTCTTCACTTTTTCTGTACTTTCATGGTTTGTACACAGTAAAATTCAAAATGAAGAAAGTTTCTTTCTCAAAACAACCATATAAGTATTATAATGTCTATTCAGAGAAAATAAATAGAAAAAAATACAGAACAAATAAATATAGCTATAAACATCTGCCAATAAATCTAAATGAATATTTGACAATATCTAAATACATCAATCCTATAGTATTTAAAATCATTATGAGTGACATAATATGAACAAATGTATCATGGTTAATGGCTAATCAGATGAATGAGAGTAAGGGTGTACTCACACTAGGCACGGTTTGCTGGTTCCGTGCTGGGGCCCGGTTATCCCCCCTCCCCACTCCCCCTCTGGCCTGCACTCACACTGGCTGTGTTCGGAATAGCCTACTACATACTACTGGCATACTGATCGAGCCCCAAATCAGTATGTCGTATGCAGTATGTGACCAAAATGAAAATTTCCAGTATGCGAAACATACCCGGATGACCTACTACTTCCGCAAAATATTCCAGTACGCAAACAGACCTATCTTCGTGGTGTACTGCATCACATCATGCAACGCTACGTTCACGTGACCCCGTAGTGTGCTTTGCTTTTGTCGCATACTGGCAACTGTACTGCATACTACTACGAGGACCAGTATGCAGTATCCAGTATATACTGAGTCCAGTATGCAGTATCCAGTATGTAGTAATCTATTTCGAACACAGCCACTGCCTTCATCAAGCCGGCCCGAGCACGCTTACGTCATCACAACGTGACTGAAGTCGTTTTGGGAGTGCAGAAACACGGTGCAATCATATGGTGTGATTTTTGTTTCAATAGTTCCACAAAAGCAAAATTAAATCCAAGAGCAGAAAGTAAATGTTATGAATGCAAAACAGAAAAAAATATATCAAAAGTATATATTTTTTAATATAATTGGTTATTTTTTGAAACTTATTTTCGTTTGCATTTTGACAAGTTTTTGGTTCCATTGTTTTTGTTTTTTTGGATTTTCCCAGTAAGGTCTTTTGCTTCTGGAATCTCTCTTTGCTTCTGCTTCGTTTTTTGCTTCTGACTTTTGGAACACATTTCACGTGTGGGAGGGTCTTAGATGAAGGCGTTCCTCTGCAATCTCCATTGGTCACTGATTCCGGACTGACACAGAGCTCTGAGACCGCCTCTGGGACCAAGCCACGCCCACCCCACCAGCTTCCCAGCGTTTTCAAACATGGCGGAACGCGGGGGTTCTGTTTCACAGTAGCATGTAAACTGAGTTTTACCATTAAAGTTTATACAAAGGTTTTAGTTAATTGCTAAATGGTCTGTAGATATTGCAAATTGCAAATATTGCAACCCTAACATAAGTTTTAAGCCTAACAAGAATATTGCTTTATTATAAAATTCAGTACATTTTGTAATATCTGCTCCCTGCAGACCTCAGTCTTACCACTAGAGGTCCTCCTTCAGAGAATTCTGATTAATGGATACACACACCTTGAAGAATCATTCCTGAGCCATCTCCCTATTTGAACATCTTCAGTTTGCCACGAACTGATACTCTTTACTGAGCCTTTCTCTTCCTACCTTTGGACTGTAGCTTCCTACTGTACCTTCCTACTGTCTGTTTGCCCTTTTTGTGATTTTTGCCCTTTCTCCCCTTCCTGGTTTTTGGCTGTATACATTTTTCCTTGAAGGTTCCATGCCTCCATAGTTAAGGATGGTTGTTCAAGACTGGTACTTATATGTAACCAGGTTTACCACAATAAAACACGCAATTCATCTTTATTCAGTATTTCTGCCTGTTAGTTCCTTAGATGCTACATAGAGAAGGAGACAACTCTCCACGTCCACCATTTTGTAGGTAATTTCATGAGACTTATTTATGAAACTACTTTGAGAAATTTGACCAGACCTACATCCTGCCCTTTGGATAATTTCTATCTGAAGTAAATGTCCTAATCTGTGTAAGCCTCATTCACCCCAGCGTCATTTACCAGTGCACTGGATCCAGCAGGCCTACAGACACTACCAATGGTTGTAGTAGCCCAGGAAAATATGCTAGGCTCACACACACACCTGCAACAACAGGCCACTAACACATTTATTCTGTTCATAATGTAGATGAGAGCGACCCAGCACCAGCTACAACTCGGTCTAACTCCCCCTCCACCACCGCTCCAGTGTCAGCAATTAGCCAATAACCTGACAAACATGATGGTTCTCCATGAAAATGCAAAGGCTTTTCTTTTTTATTTAGTGTTTTCTGTATTTGAGTTGTCAGGTCTTCAACCTTCACCTCGGTGATGCCAAAATCACTTTTGTGCTTTCAGTGGCAAAGCCCTCAGCTTGGGCCAAGCAGCCTGCACACACTGCTGGCTCGTATTCAGCCTTTCAACTGTTCTGGGAAGTGTTTGATCATTCCCTCAGTGGCAAGGGTCCAGGGCAATAATTGCTGCAAATCAATCAATGGAAAATGTTGCCTGTCGACTACTCCCTCCCATTTTGCACACTAGCCACTTAAAAGTGGTCAGAAAGAGAGTGTGTTCAACACGCTCTTTTGGCAAGTTCTTAATGAAGCCCTTAAATCTGAGCTAGCATGCATGGACGATCATCTTTCACTCTTCCAATTCATTCAGTTCTCTATAAAACAGAACAACCATGTCCGTGCTCTTCCAACCCGTCAGTGCCAGTCCTACACAGAAGTTTGAGCAGCTCTTTCTGATGCTGAAGTCATACAAATTGGCTGAGGCAGAGAACCGCCCAATGAGAAACAGCAGAAGGGAGTGTATCTCTGTTGTGGACAGAAGAGCTTTTTCAAAAGTACTTGTGCAGGTTTTCCTTAGATGCGCATTGCCTCAAGGATAACCTGGTTCCTCTGAGAATAGACAGCAGCACTCCTCACATTTAGTCTGGTGTAATACATTCTGTTTCATTTGTGACAGAGTCTTGTGTTGCCAGTCATGTGTGCCTAAAACTACCCTTGCAACTACTCCTGTACATATCCTGTACATAAAGTAACTTCACAACTGCATTGAAGTAAATCCTATCTGATTTGAAGCAATGTGTTTTGTATACTTGATCACTGTTTCATCCATGGATTCACCACAGTAACTAGTTCCCTCAACTCATTGGTTAAGGAAACCCAGAAATTTGAAACAGTTCTCGCCAAGCTTGCTGTTCTGCAAAGTTCACTCTTTATTAAACTTTAAAGTCAAACTTTGGTGGTAAATGATGATAAATGATGACGCTCATAAATGATGAAGCTGATATATTGAGATAGATAAATCAGTGGGATTAATCAACAATTATGAGGCGTATATATATATATATATATATATATATATATATATATATATATATATATATATATATATATATATATATATAATTTAATATGATAAACTCCATTTGTTTCCTTTTCTAAAGCCTCCATAAAAAAGGAATCCGTGTTACATTGGTTTCTACAATATTCTCCTTGAATTCCAGAGATTCCAGTGCCGCCCCCAGCACCAGTCACTCAGGTCTGCTCCTCCTCTGGATATTCAGAGCAGTTCTTCCTGGTTTGCGACATATTGGAATCCTGGCTGCAGAATTCAGTATCCTGTTGACTTTGAGGACCATGACCACGAGGAACACACAGTAGTCTCTGGGAGACATTGAGGAGCCCCAGCTCATTAGTGACTCTCACTGAACTCACTCTGATCTCTCTGCTCCCATGTGCCAGGGCCCTTTGGCTGCGAGAGCTGTCTGTGGGAACGAGGTGCTGTCTGTTCTCCTGTCGCACTGTGATCTAGCGACTGCCACAAACCCACCTTGCAGTCAGTTGTGCCCCATACATCTCAGAATATGAAATCTCCTGCTTTACTATTGATAGTCACCTGTTATTGTTTACTGAGACTCTCTCTTCTAATAGCCTTAATAATAGAAAGCTGAACTTATATAGTGATGTTCACAAACACACATTTTAGAAAAAAAATGCTTTTGCTCTTTTAGTAATTGCTTTTGCAGCCTGGGAGAGCTGCTTCTGTTACAGATTACCCATGGTACCCATGGCAATCAACATCTGAGGCTTGTTCCAATGTATTACTATAATAAAGTAATCTGAACTGAATTGAAAGGAACTCCAATGTTTTCTTGGCACGCTCTGGGTCCTGTGAATGGACGTTTGGACAGTAGGGCTTACCTACGCACTGTGGATGACTGAGCTCATGCCTTCATGACAGCTGTTTACCATATGGGAGAAGGACACATTCAACAAGACAATGCATCATGCCACAGGGGTCACACAGTCAGGGATTGGAACCAGGAAAATGACAGCGAATTTCTGTTTGAGCGAGGCACAGAGAGAGTGTGCAAACACACACAGTCACATAGGGCGAATGTGCAAACACAGGCAGGCACAGTGAGAGTGTGCAAACACAGACAGGCACAAGGAGAGTGTGATGTGCAAACACAGGCAATAGTTGGGCCCAGAACACTGCAGCTGTGATGTAGCAGTGCAAAAGTGCTGCACCATCACAACCACAAATCTACTCACTCTGCGGCACACCGTGATTTCAGGAACCGTTTATATATCAAATGTATACTATTAAGAAAAATGTAAACAGCTAATTTATCCAAAACAAATTACGCACTTTACACAATGTAAATCATGCACCCTGTGTAGCTACAGCAGAAAGGTTGGATTATTTTTTCACTCCAACAGATGGCGCTAGTTAAACTTACATTTACTTCCAAATGTTCTGCTTGACGTTTTACACTTCACGATACAGAGATGTTAGTAGTGAAGATAACAAATGATCTTTTATTATACTCTGATCAAGACTTCACATTTTTGTTGCATCGGTAGAATTGTGCAAAACCCATTTGTACCTGTCCCATATACTCTTGTAAATGTATTTACTTATTATCGTCATGCCTACTCAACTGACTGGTGATGTGTTAGATTCCTGGTTATCTGTGCTGGCTGTCTGTTAGTACCTAAATTACGAATGTTACAGCAGGGAGAAAAACATTTTCATTCAAAGCCCCTTTGGAATAACCTTCCAATCAGTGTTGGAGACTCAGATACAGTCTCCTGTCAGTTAAAAGATGCAGTTCTTGAGGTTCATGCACATGGAGATTTAAAGGAAACACAGATGTCAGTGAGGTCATCCTGCTGGTTCATACAGGTTAGCTGGTTAGCCCTCATGTCTCGGGGAGCCCTCATGTCTCGGGGAGCCCTCATGTCTCGGGGAACCCTCATGTCTCAGGGAGTCCCTCATGTCTCGGGGAGCTGCTCATGTCTCGGGGAGCCCCTCATGTCTCGGGGAGCCCTCATGTCTCAGGGAGCCCGCATGTCTCAGGGAGCCCTCATGTCTCAGGGAGTCCCTCATGTCTCGGGGAGCCCTCATGTCTCAGGGAGCCCGCATGTCTCAGGGAGCCCTCATGTCTCAGGGAGTCCCTCATGTCTCGGGGAGCCCCTCATGTCTTGGGGAGCCCTCATGTCTCAGGGAGCCTTCATGTCTGTGCTACTTTAATAAACATGTGTGTCTGTCCAGTACATTTCAAACAGAATCGCCTGTGTCTGCATGTTTTCCAGAAACTACACCAGCCTCTCTCGTTGAGTTCGATGTTCATGCAAAACCGATCCTGAATTGCAACTTGTAATTTTACCAGTGTGCACCGTGGAGTGTGCAGTTTGTGGTCCTCTGCTTCCTGCAGTACCTGACTGGCTCAAACGCCTCTGTGCTGCTTACCCTCCTGATGAGATCAAAGCTTGGTAGTCACGGAGACATTAGTGAACAGTCCATCTTCTTCTGCACTCAAGCTTCCTGCACTTACAGGTTTCCTGTGTGTAGGCTCATATCTCCCCCTAGAAGGCTCATGTCTCCCCATGGAAAACTCATATTTCCCCATGGAAGACTCATATCTCCCCATGGAACACTCATATCTCCCCATGAAAGGCTCATACCTCCCCTTTGGAAGACTCATATTTGAATTTGAAAACAGAGTGAAAATCGATGTCTAATTGAGATACACCTCCAGTATATCCAGACTCCCTGTTTCTGTCCCTTATTAAACACTAGAGTGAAGTAATGTGCTCTACTTGTGAGGGTTGTGAAATCCTCTATAGTAAGAGTATTTGTTAATGTGATTAGTTCCTCTGTTGAAAGTATATTTACTATTAATGTCAACCAACTGTGATAAGTGGATTTCCTACTGGGCTTGTTTTTGTAGGTGTTTTTACTATGATGACTGTATTTGATGAGTAGGGTTTGTACCTCTTGTCATCTCGGTACCACTCAAACTCAGGCTTGGGCACAGCTGTGGCATCACACTGGAGAATCCCCTGACGGCCCACCTGTGTCTCCGAACTCTTAGCACCCTTAATGAAAGGAGGATCTATGAGATGGAGGGAGAGAGAGAGAGAGAGAGAGAGAGAGAGAGAGAGAGAAAGAGAGAGAAACAAATGTAACAAACTGTAAGGCCCTGGAAGAACTCTTAAATACAGCATAGAAAGGTTTGTCAGAATTCAGACTGAACATACAAAATTTTCAACACTTTTCTTAAATATGTTAATGGTTAAATTAATGTCTACAGTCAGACAATCACACTGCAGGAAAGAGGCCTTATTTATTTTTTCTTATTTATTATGTCCAAGGTAAATATATGTAATATATGGATTGGCAGTGGACTGATTATTCAGTTAAAAGATGGCTATGAATTTGAATAAAAGCCCCAGCTTTTTGAGTGAGGAACTTACAGTTGACAACCACGTTGACATATTTGACATCGGGTGTTGCTACGTCATTGCTGGCCTTGCATTCATAGCGACCAGCCTGCGTGCGCATGATTCCGGAAATTTCCAGATACTCGCCCACGTCCAGAGTCTCTGCTGAAAAAACAGAAACCACTCGTCATGATCCTCACCACTTCCTGATTAGCACCACCAGCACCAACAAAGTTCTCATCTTCATGGATAAAGCTGCCACTGTCCTCTTCATCATCCTCAGTATGACCATCACCACCAACAGTTGCAGTGGTCTTAAAACCTTTCTTGTTGGTTCTATGATTTAATTCATACAGGTCGTGGGAGAATTACATTGGTCTGTGATGTCACCTGAGCTGCTTATACTGCTGGTTTGGTCTCCAGCAAACCAGTGGGAGGGTTCCCCAGGTGGGAGGGTTCACAGGTGGGAGGGTTCACAGGTGGGAGGGTTCCCCAGGTGGGAGGGTTCACAGGTGGGAGGGTTCACAGGTGGGAGGGTTCCCAGGTGGGAGGGTTCCCCAGGTGGGAGGGTTCCCAGGTGGGAGGGTTCACAGGTAGGAGGGTTCACAGGTGGGAGGGTTCCCCAGGTGGGAGGGTTCACAGGTGGGAGGGTTCACAGGTGGGAGGGTTCCCAGGTGGGAGGGTTCCCCAGGTGGGAGGGTTCCCAGGTGGGAGGGTTCCCCAGGTGGGAGGGTTCACAGGTGGGAGGGTTCCCAGGTGGGAGGGTTCCCATGTGGGAGGGTTCACAGCTGGGAGGGTTCCCAGGTGGGAGGGTCCACAGGTGGGAGGGTTCCCATGGCTCTAAAAGGGAGGGAAGGCCGTCTGGTGCCTGTGATATCAGCATTGACTTGCTACTATTTGACATGCATCTTAGAGAAAACATTCCACGTGTTTTGATCTGTATTGTATGAGAGCTGGCTTGACTAAATCTTATGCTGGTTCTTTTCTGAACCAGTGTTTTGAAAGCTCAGAATGGTCCTTAAAGCCACAATCAGGAATTGATACATCTAGCAGGCTGTTATTAGTGCTACAACTCTGAACAAAAAAATCAATGCCCCTAATGCCATAAGCGCCTACCTTGTGTATTAGAAAGTCAGGACTAGCAGCTGGACAGATGCGGCAACATTTTACCAGTCCCTGGTTGAGCCTCTAAATTAAACAGGAACCTTGTTCTCAAAGAAAACAATTCTATGTTGGTAATTGTATTACCACGTTTGAGAACTTGTAGAATCTGGCACTTCCTCCAGCTCAGCGAAGCAGTTACATCCCCCTCTGGCCCCACCCCAAGTTCAGTGAAGAGTTACATCCCCCTCTGGCCCCGCCCCAAGTCCAGTGAAGCAGTTACATCCATCTCTGGCCTCGCCCCAAGTTCAGTGAAGAGTTACATCCCCCTCTGGCCTCGCCCCAAGTTCAGTGAAGAGTTACATCCCCCTCTGGCCCCGCCCCAAGTTCAGTGAAGCAGTTACATCCCCCTCTGGCCCCGCCCCAAGTTCAGTGAAGCAGTTACATCCCCCTTCAGTAAAGCACCAATCAGCAGCAAGTCTATCACAAAAAGTGCTGCAAAACTCATTTGAAGTTATGGGATCATTTGAAGTTGTGATGTTTACATTGTGATGTTGATGTTCATTTTAGTATTAGTTAATTAGTTAATTAGCAATGAGCTAATTAGTTGCAATGTGCAATTTTTATTGTACACACTTTAATATTGAAAATACATATTGAAAGTACATATTGTGTAATAATAATAATAATAATAATAATAATAATAATAATAATAATAATAATAATAATAATAATAATAATAATAAATTTTATTTATAAAGTGCCTTTCATGAGACCCAAGGTCAATCAATGTACAAAAAAAAAACAACAAAAAATACAGAATTTCATCAGCATAAAACGGTAAAGTGAATGTAAGAGAAAATAGATAATACTGTCAGATCTAAAACAATAACTGTATAAAAAGTAAAATAAGAATATAAATATACAATAAAAACATTATTATGTTATATAATAATAAAATACTAAACAACGATTAAACAAATGATTGCTTGCTCATATGCTAGCTGATATAGATGAGTTTTCAGACTGATTTTGAACAATGTTAATGACTGACAGGTACATAACTGTAACGGGAGAACATTCCAGAGTTTAAGACCAGTGACACTAAAAACAGTGTCACCTAGAGTACGCAATTTTGCAGATGGAACTGTTAGGAGATGTGAGTTAGAGGAGCGTAAAGTGCGTGTTGAAATATAATTCTCTAAGAGGCTAGCCAGGTATGTGGGGGCAAGGCCATGAAGAGATTTAAGTACCAGTATTTTGTACATACATATATATATATATATATATATATATATATATATATATATATATATATATATATATATATATATATATATATATGTATAAAAATCTGAAGAAAAGTACAGTACACAGTACAGTACACTTGTGTAGTAAAGTACACAAGTTTCCAGAGAAGCAGGATGTTTCAGACAGAGATGCTTCATCAGCTATGCAAGCAAAGTGCTTCCTGTACTGTATATGCAGATGATTATATATCAAAAATAAAAGTATAGATTTTATAGTACACATTCTCAGATTCACCAGGCTCATATTCTGCAACATAATCACATGCATAAAATTCAACCTGGCACTCTTGAGCCCAGGGTTTCAACAGCTGCCCAGACAGAATTTATGTCCTGTATTGGGTGTCTGCTAATTGGCTGTTCCAGTGATACAATCAAACTAATCTGATAAAATCAGACGGCTATATAAACCCACAGAATTGCCCGCTGTGTAAGGTGCCGTTTGATGGGAATAATTTACACTACAGCATTGGTCTGCATCATTTCACGTGAGTCAAGGTTTCAGTGGATAGAAACTGAAGCTCAATCTAAACTGATTGTTAGTTGTTTAAATCTTTTACCAAAGACCTGGAGAGAGTGTGCTTGACCTTGAAGTGCTCTTCAGCATCTCAAACACACAGCTCACTTAAAAAAGCTGATTTTCTCTACACAGGGTGTATTTGCCAGTAGTTTGGCTAACATAATAACAGATTTAGGTGTTTATGACCTTGGTGTGTGTGTGTAATTTAGTAATTAAAGAAGTTTAAAGAGAAGTTTAGAGAGGGTTTTTTGTGTAAATTATTGTCTTTAGAAGTCTGTAGTAGTCAAATTCCTGGTAATTTGAAAAAAAGGTCCTAAAACCATTTTAATCTACTGGGAATGCTGTTATATCTTTCCTTTTTATTTCAGGAGAATGTGAGGTCGTCAGAACCCTGAGTGCCAGTCGGCTCCAGGGGCTCTTGTGTTTGTTACTCTGCTTAGAGTCTTTCAGCAGAGCCCAGAGACCAGGAAGAAGCACTTTGGATGTGGATGGAGGTTTTCAACAGAACACAGACTGGACACAATTCAGAACCTCTGAGAAAGGGGCAAAACAATCCAAAGCTATTGAAGAACACGTGTAAGAAAAGTTCTATATACTGCCAAAAACATCACAACCTCTAATTATAGGCATGACTTGTGACACTTGGCTATGACATGTTGACATATATGTACAGTTTAGGTATACAAGTTAGATGTATGGGTTAGATGTGTGGGTTAGATGTACGGTTAGATGTGTGGGTTAGATGTACGGGTTAGATGTGTGGGTTAGATGATCAGTTTAGTTATAGAGGTTTGTGTCAGAGAACCAGAGCTGCTGAATGTTCTGGATGCACAGACAGCATAAATATACTGGCAGTGAAGGACAGACACAGCACAGACAGACAGACAAATAAGACAGGCAGTCAGACACATGGAGAGGTAAACAACACAGACACAGACAGACAGCATCGAGAGAGAAAGACAGAGATAGACAGCATAAAGCCAGACATTAGAGAACGATATAGGGCAGACAGAGAGTGATAGAGAGAGAAAGAGAGAGAGAGAGAGAGAATATAGAAAGACACAGATTCCATGTAACACCCCTTTGCTGTTCAGAGAGAATGGGTAGCTTAGCATCAATAGCAGTAACCACTAATATCTGTCTTTCATTTCAGTTGGTCAAACAAGCAGCTATGTTACAGGATTCTGACAACTGTGCTCTGACACTCCGATGACACGCCAAAAAATCACAACAATCACCAAGATACACACAAAGACACACACCCACACATCCTCATCTCCATTCATTCTCTCCGTATCCTCATCTCCGTTCACTCTCTCCGTATCTCCGTTCACTCTCTCCGTATCCTCCTCTCCGTACACTCTCTCCGTATCCTCCTCTCCGTTCACTCTCTCCGTATCCTCATCTCCGTGCACTCTCTCCGTATCCTCATCTCCGTTCACTCTCTTTGTATCCTCCTCTCCGTTCACTCTCTCTGTATCCTCATCTCCGTTCACTCTCTCTGTATCCTCATCTCTGTTCACTCTCTCTGTATCCTCATCTCCGTTCACTCTCTTTGAATCCTCCTCTCCGTTCACTCTCTCTGTATCCTCATCTCCGTTCACTCTTTCTGTATCCTCATCTCCGTTCACTCTCTCTGTATTCTCATCTCTGTTCACTCTCTCTGTATCCTCATCTCTGTTCACTCTCTCTGTATTCTCATCTCTGTTTACTCTCTCTGTATCCTCATCTCTGTTCACTCTCTCTGTATCCTCATCTCCGTTCACTCTCTTTGAATCGTCCTCTCCGTTCACTCTCTCTGTATCCTCATCTCCGTTCACTCTCTCTGTATCCTCATCTTCGTTCACTCTCTCTGTATTCTCATCTCCGTTCACTCTCTCCGTATCCTCATCTCCGTTCACTCTCTCCGTATCCTCATCTCCGTTCACTCTCTCCGTATTCTCATCTCCGTTCATTCTCTCCGTATCCTCATCTCCGTTCACTCTCTCTGTATCCTCATCTCCGTTCACTCTCTCTGTATCATCATCTCCGTTCACTCTCTCCATATCCTCATCTCCGTTTACTCTCTCCGTATCCTCATCTCCGTTCACTCTCTCCGTATCCTCATCTCCGTTCAATCTCTCCGTATCCTCATCTCTGTTCACTCTCTCCGTATTCTCATCTCTGTTCATTCTCTCCGTATCCTCATCTCCGTTCACTCTCTCTGTATCCTCATCTCCGTTCACTCTCTCCATATCCTCATCTCCGTTCACTCTCTCCGTATTCTCATCTCCGTTCACTCTCTCCGTATTCTCATCTCCGTTCACTCTCTCCGTATCCTCATCTCTGTTCACTCTCTCTGTATCCTCATCTCCGTTCACTCTCTCTGTATCATCATCTCCGTTCACTCTCTCTGTATCCTCATCTCCGTTCACTCTCTCTGTATCCCCATCTCCGTTCACTCTCTCTGTATCCTCATCTCCGTTCACTCTCTCTGTATCCTCATCTCTGTTCACTCTCTCTGTATTCTCATCTCTGTTCACTCTCTCTGTATCCTCCATGCACTCTCCCTCCTGCTCTTTATTTCAAATTCATCTGACTTGTGCACAAATGTCAAGGCAAATGTTGAGACGGGCATCACGTGGCCAGATGGTGCGTCTGCTAATTAGGAGAGCGTGACATCACACAGGGTGTCTGTCTCCATCCATCTGACCACCACAACCTCTGTCTGCTCAACCACCGTCTGCTGGGAGCCCATCTCACATGCGTACGTTAAACGTGCAGCAGGACAAACACAGTGGAAATGTCGCAAATCTGGAGGCAAACAGTGGGTCAGTTTCCAAATCTGAACAACCAAGAAATCAATATAAATAAACAAATCAATGAGATGATGAGTGAATGAACACGAGTGCCTGAATGAATATTTTATTATATTGTCTAGTATTGTCTTTTTCATAAGTACAAGGCCACTGTAAATGTGCTCAGGGAGTAAATAATCATTCATCAGAGTGAGAATATTCTTGTTTTTGTTGACATAACCCATCAGATTCTTCCCCTTTTCACTTCAATACCAGTGATGTTATTATGGCAGCGTTTACTTCAGACTTCATGAAACTGAAATATCTTTTCACTGGTCACTGGCACAATTTGTTAGTGTGGAGGAGAGATGGATAGGGAGAGGTGGAGAGGTGGAGGAGAGGTGCAGAGGGGAGAGGTGGTGGAGAGGGGTGGAGAGATAGATATGCATGCCGCAGTGTGCCGCCTGGTTCTGCTAAACAGGAGGAGAGCTGCTAGAACAGCACAGAAAAGATTTTTTTTGTATTTAGCAAGTTGGCTGCCCTGCGGTTTCCTCTCAGGCCTGAATCAGCAAGTCCTTCTGCTCTTCACCACTAGAGGGCGAAACCACTGAGTTAAGATTTTAGGATTATTTGTATGGATAAATGAAATGCGATTCATATAATTTTCGTTAATATAAGAAATATGTATCTGCTCAGTCAAATTTGTGATGTATTTGATAGTATTTGGTCAGGTTTGTAGGTTTGTTTATTAAATGATTTTGAGGTTACACACAGTGAGATTCTCTGTGAGGGACAGATGGAAGATACTTATGTTGGGTGTCACTGCCCAAAGGAGGTTTGCCAAAGTGGACACTACAATCTGGCCACAAAAACACACAGAGGCTCTATTTAGATTTCCCATAGATTTCTATTTTTTTGCAGGTTGTTCCAAATGAATGATTTTCAAGTGAATCATGGACACACAATTTAAAGTGCTTGCTTAATTAAGGATACGAAACCTGATTTTTGGTTCACACACACACACACGCACACGCACACGCACACACACACACACACACACACACACACACACACACACTACAGAAGCAGGAAGATGGAGTTGTTTTTAAACTGGTTCCCGCCTCTCCTGCCATGACCAAGCTGATGGAGGAAAGCTGCTGTTAGATGATTGAAGGGGTTTGCACACGGCTGTAGCACCAGCCTGAACCTTCAACACGCGCACCAACGCAACACCACCACACAATGGCAGTGAAGACGCCACATTTTGCATTTCATAGCCTACGCAGTGCATATTACATACCACACACTGAAAAAGCGTATATAAACATTCCTTTTATGAGTAATGAAAAGGAGACGTGAGTTTCATATTTCTGTGCTTTTCGCCTTGGTACATCCTTTTCTCCTTATGGAGTGGTTGCATCATTTGGTCAAGTCTGCACGCGTCTGCCCGCAGCCTCGCTGCAACACAGCTGCAGTAGTGCGGTCAGGTGCTGGTGGGGAACTGGCACTCAGTGAGAGGTCAGAACGCACCAACAGCAGGAGAGCGTGAATCAGCTGCCGCCATGAAGGGGAAGAAAGATCTGAGACCAGCAAACTCGAACTAGCATGCAGTGTTTATATGAATACATGAACACCAGTGACTGATCTGAGATCTGAACTATTATAAGAAAACATATGTGGGAATTGCCTAGTTTGTTTAGTTATATAGCCCTTTATTTCCTATTTCAAAGATAAGATTAGCATTGAACCCTAATTAGCATTGAAGGTTTTAGTTGAACAGGGTAATTAATAAGGCAGTCTCACATGGAAATAATCGCTAGTGTTTTTAAATCGCACTGCATATCAGAGCTGCATGGAATGTGTAAAGTGATTTGCATGGGTGCAGGCAGTCTGTCATGGGGAGACAGTGGGGAGGCAGAGAGAAGACAGTGGGGAGACAGTGGGGAGACAGTGGGGAGGTAGTGGGGAGGCAGTGGGGAGACAGTGGGGAGGCAGTGGGGAGGCAGTGGGGAGACAGAGGGGAGGCAGTGGGGAGACAGTGGGGAGGCAGTGGGGAGACAGAGGGGAGGTAGTGGGGAGGCAGTGGGGAGACAGTGGGGAGGCAGTGGGGAGGCAGTGGGGAGACAGAGGGGAGGCAGTGGGGAGACAGTGGGGAGGCAGTGGGGAGACAGAGGGGAGGTAGTGGGGAGGTAGTGGGGAGACAGTGGGGAGGCAGTGGGGAGACAGAGGGGAGGCAGTGGGGAGGCAGTGGGGAGGCAGTGGGGAGACAGAGGGGAGGTAGTGGGGAGGCAGTGGGGAGACAGTGGGGAGACAGAGGGGAGGTAGTGGGGAGGTAGTGGGGAGACAGTGGGGAGGCAGTGGGGAGACAGAGGGGAGGCAGTGGCTCGCCGGACGGGTGCCTCACTACGGTGGGTTCCCCACCAATGAGGGGGCGTGGCTCCCTGGCACCACAGCAGACGTTGAATATGCAACGGCAGACATGATTGTTCCAACACTGGGTGAAGAAGAATCAACCTCAGTTTGGGTTCAAACAAGAGGCCGCGATCTAAAGAAAGATACCTGGAAGACACGCTCATGTTCACTGTGTGCCAACAGGCACTGATGCTTTCATAACCACCCCACCCACCCCCCTCAGTACACACACACACACACACACACACACACACACACACACACACACACACACACACACACACACACAAAATATTTTCCATTTTATAACTGTATATGCACTCTTATCCTTTTCAAACATTCTCTTTTCTCATGTGTCCGAGTGCCTGCATGAGTGTGTGTGCCTGTGTGTGTGAGTGAGTTCCTGCGTATGTGTGAGCACCTGTTTCTGAGTGCCTCTGTGTGAGTGCTTGCATACGTGTGCACGCCTGCGTGTGAGTGTATGCGTGTGAGTTCCTGTGTGTTTGCGTGAGTGCATGTGTGTGTGAGATCTTGCGTGTGTGTATGTGCATGTGTGTGAGTGCCTGTGTGTGCGTGGGTGCATGCGTGTGTGTGTGTATGCGTGTGAGTGCCTGTGTGTGTGTGAGTGCATGTGTGTGTGTATGCGTGTGAGTGCCTGTGTGTGTGCGTGAGTGCATGCATGTGTGTGTATGCGTGTGAGTGTGTGAGTGCCTGTGTGTGTGTATGCGTGTGAGTGCCTGTGTGTGTGTATGCGTGTGAGTGCCTGTGTGTGTGCGTGAGTGCATGCGTGTGTGTGTATGCGTGTGAGTGTGTGAGTTCCTGTGTGTGTGTATGCGTGTGAATGCCTGTGTGTGCGTAAGAGCGTGCGTCAGACGCTGCAGGGGACGTCAGCGTTAAACTCGCCACTAATCTGTCTCATCTCCTGTGCATTTAGCTCAGTCATTCCACTCACGTTTGGCGAAGCTCCACGCTGAAGCGTCTGACAGTGCGCCTCTGAGCCCCGCCCCCCGCTTTATCCGCTTCATTTCTTTAATTAGTCCCGTTCTGTCTATGGGTCGGCTGGGGAGTTGTGATTTGGGCGGACGACTCGTGAGGAAGTTGAAAGACGCTTCGGAGCTGGAGAACAAAGCTGGGGGAGACGCTGAGAAGCAGCCATTGCACTTGGCATCTGCATTTCCAATTGCATGCTCATGCATTATTCATAAACATCATTTAACCACCATGTGGTACGTCGCTGTTTATTTATTTATTTCCTCCAAAATACTAATTTATGCAAAGCAGCGGGGCAGAGAAAGAGTTTCCCACAAATGGCGGACTACAGAAGTGGCGTTTAGCGCCTTTTGTCTACATCAAATCCCTCCTGCTTTGGGGAGTGTTTAGATGGAAATTCCAAGCTTTTATCTTGGTGCATACTTCACAAGCGCCCTGTGCTCCTGCCCCCTCACTCGCCCTGCGCCTTCCTGAAATATTATGCTCATGAATAAACCGTGAACTTATTGGAAATTTGCTTTGCTCCAACCATAAACGGTGGCAACTGGGGGTGCTGTCCATACTGCACTCATTAGCATTCAGCCTGCGTTCTATAATATTCATGAATATTCATAATGGCATCCACAACACAATTCCACTCTGTTTAGTTTTTAATTTTGATCAGTTTTATTCAAAGAGCTTCGTTGCTCTGCCTGAATTTGGAGGTTTTACAGTTTGACAGGTCTGATGGGAGTGGAACGTGCGGTTTGAGGGTTTTTATCCCATATGACTTCCAGACTCCTGATGTGGTTCTACTGAGAAGTTGAGGAGATGAAACAGAATATATCTGAAAATGATGCACTTTGGTGCAAATGACACTAACTTGCATATTTCAGCATACATATTTTCAGAAGGCCAAATTAAAATGTGCCTAGTTTGTGAGAAACAACGGTTGGTTGGAGATGTGATCTGGTACCAGTGCAAGGTACCAGATCACATCTGCACGTCAGTTCACATTTTTAGGTTAAGTACGCATGCCCTGTGCTCCAGGAACCATATCAGCATTAAAATGTATTAAAAATGTATGAAAGCACTCCTAAGGTCCGTAAACTTTAGTCTGTTTTGTCTAATATTACTGTATTCCAAGTGGCATAGCAACATACAGTATTTATTGAGAGAGACCATAACCTCAGTAAAAGGGCAGGGAGATATTTATGGGAGTTTATGAGTGTGGATAGACAGAAGGGGAGAGATGGATAGAGAAAGATGCTTATGGGGACAGGTGACAACACCAAAACGAAATCTTGGGAATTTTTTCTCCATTGTGATGAACTCTTTAGTTCCGTTTTCCTACCATCATGGGGAAAAATCCCCCCAAAACGGTGTCTCCCGTATACTCAAACACCCATGAATGTGTCTCAAGGACCAGGTATGAAATAAAATTCTGTTGTGTATTTGTTCCTGAACGTTTGACCTGTTCATCACTTACAGATGTCTGCACGCATCTGCACTCCCTGCGATGGGCTTTGTGTGTTTACCCTTGAGGAGCTTCGTGACACCGGTGTCTTCAAACACAATCCCTGCCACTGCGGTGTAGTGTGTCCCTCTCCAGAACAGCGCTGACCTCAGATCAGGTCTCACAGGGCCTTTTACAATTGTGTTCATGGAGATATGAACCACTGGCAAACCACTGGTCCCAGATCAGCACTCTTGAAGAGTTTGCTTGTTGTCTGGCTAACTGCTGCTTTCCTACTACCATAACGCTATTGTTATGCAAGCTGGTGTTTCTGGCCTTTAATATTCTGATCCCAGTCCACTCCTTTTATACACTGCTTTTAGGTGCATTATTTTATAGTTATTTTAACGTGTACTTTGTACGTCTTGGTCTTGAATTACATCAGAGGGGAAAACTAAAGCAGACCATTATTAGCTAGACAGCTGAGACTGTTTATCTACAATAATCCACCATTACACACACGGTCTGTGTTTATATTATGAATGGGGTGGGTGGATGGGGGGGGGGGGGTGGGGTCATTTACTGAAAATGGAAACGTAATGTAAGACAGTTTTACAGATTTAATTTCATTAAAGAAACCCCTTAGCCTGATTTTGGAGGAATGTGTTCTAAGACAAAAAACATTCAATTTCTTTGCAAGGGGAATAAACAATATTACTTATATCACTTAAGGGTCTGCAGTAAAATCTGCAATATTACCAATTACTGGATTATTTCCATCCAAACCCAGTGTTGTGAGCGTGGTGAGAGCCGAGGTTTACACCCCTGCACTAACAACTCATTCAAGCAAGTCAGGACTAACGTCCTTCTCCGGCGTACAGTTTACGCCAGAGCAAACTGGAAGTGTTGAGTTGACTAATGAAGGCCCAGTGGGGAAGCAGGAGACATGTGCAGCACTTGGGAGCTCTCAGACAGCCGTCTAATTATGCCTTTCCCGCTCTGATCATACACGACATCATGGGCAGACAGGTTCTGGACAACCAAAGCAGAAGAAAGCTGCTCGATGCCTCCGGGGAAATAAACGCCCTAAAGGGCTTTAAAAGGGCCACGAAGAAACATCAAAACCAATATCATCACCAGTGAGTGATACTACATACAAACAGGAGCGGTTGAGTTCAGATGCCACCTGCTGGACAATATCCCAGTATGTAAATGGAAAGGACTTGTAGTCCGTGCGCGTCTCAGCAGTAGAAGTGCATTAAACCCGGACTGCTACTCAGTACTGACAACTCTCTCTTTCCCTCTCTTAACTATCTCTACTGACAACACTCTCCCTACTGACAAATCTCTCTCTCTCCCCACAATACTGCCTGTCTCCCTCTCCACCAAATGACATGCTCTCTCTTGCTCCTTCTCTCTCTGTCAGGGGAGGCTGAGTTGCTGTGACAGGTCTTGTGTGTGTGTGTGTGTGTGTGTGTGTGTTTGTGTGTGTGTGCCGTTCCTGTTAGACAGGAGTGCAGTATGTTTGAGCCCACCCCGTGACCTGCACATTTCAGGCAGATTTGAAAAGGACACGCTCGCAGTCTTTGAGTGTGTGTGTGTGTGTGTGTGTGTGTGTGGGGGGGGGGGGGGGGGGGGTGAGAGCATGAGGACAATGTTTGCTTTGCCTTTCTTAACGGAACTGGTGTACACACCACTATCACAATGGAATGGCTGAATAATGTACCAGACTAGGGGATGAGCAATTATTGACATAAACTAATAACCTGATCCAACATGCAGGGTTTTCATGATTATCAAAATGTTGATCAAAACATTTTTTATGTATGTTCATATATGATTCAACCATAATAGTGTGGTTGAATGTCCCACCCACAGTGTTAATGGATGGTACTACCACCAATCAACTCCTCTGTAGTCTATCCAAACTACAGATCTATTAGGGCGTACTCACACTATGCACGGTTTGCTGGTTCCGTGCTGGGGCCCGGTTATCCCCCCTCCCCACTCCCCCTCTGGCCTGCACTCACACTGGCTTCATCAAACCGGCCCGAGCACGCTTACGTCACCACAACGTGACTTTATTTGGAAAAAAAACACTATGGAGTTCACGATTCTCTTTTTATTGTATTTTTGGAGTCGTTTTGGGAGTGTAGAAACACGGTGCAATCACAGATTTATCGATAATTTAACACAACGATTGTCTGCTAATCGCTTTGTCGCCATGACTGTTTAACGTGAGCGTCGCATCACTGACGTCATGTTTGAGTTCCAGCGAATTGAACCAATCAGACGAGGCACCAAGCGGGCCCGGGCACGGATAGCGCTCACACTAGAAGCGAACCGTGCCCGAGTCCACATGAATCGTGCCCTGGCCCACCTCTTCAAGCGGGCCCGAGCACGGTTAACTGATCCGGGCCCGGGCACGGTTGGAGCGCTCACACTAGCCAAACGAACCGTGCTTCGGCAGGCAACCGAGCCCGGGCCCGGATCACAAAGCCTAGTGTGAGTACGCCCTTAAATTTGATTGGAAGAACATGATTTTGGTCTTTGTAATAAATGCAGGATGATGAAACAGTGCCTGCATTTCTGTGGAGGTTGAACATCTCACAATGCATTCGGTTATATTCCACTCACTCACTCACTCACTCACTCACTCACTCACTCACTCACTCACTCACTCACACACACCTTATGATGAAACTGCTGTCACTTACATATCAGTTTTTGCACGTTTTTGATCTGATGCGCAGATACACTCCAGCCAAACAAACGGGTCTCCTGCCCGAAACATCACATTTGTTTGGTGAGAGTGAGCTTTCTGTGCACGAGATCAAACAGTGTGTGGACCCATATTTCTCCTTTAAGAGGCTGAAGAGATCCAGCATATATGTGCCTAAAGCTCCTTTCCCACCAGAACCAGAGAAACGAGCTTGTCCTGCTACTTCTGGATGTGACTCGCTGTGGTAATCCACTTGTGGAGGGATCACAACAAAAAATATTCTTGCAGGGACCGTGAGAATGAGGATGAGTTTTACTGAAGCTGACTCTATGGACATGATAATAATATATCTGTTAATAACTCAGTAATGGTTACTGCGTTTATCCTGCATGATTTAATCTCAAATAGCTTTTGTTCCGAGTCTTGTCATATTGCAAATACTGACTTTTTATAACATATGTTGTCACAAAGCAACTTTACAAATGCATAGGTCCAGATCCCTAATGAACAAGCCAGGGGTGGCAGTGACCATGAAAAAGCCCCTAGATAGGGGCAAACAACTGCTAAGGTAAGATAGATAGATTTTATTTTTTTATTTTAGCAAAGTACACAACATTTTAAAAGTTTTGAAGATATTTTTGTAGTGTTAGTAAAACTGCAGGTGTCTGATGAGAATAATATATTTGATTTCGTGACAAACCTGCTGTTCTGTTTTTTAATTGATCTGCCACTGAATCTCCATGTAATTTAACCCAAAATATGGATGTCATGCTATGGAGGCGCGACATGCCGGCCGCCCTGTCAGCAGCATTGTGTTCATTCCTCAGGTGGGCGTGGCCCATTAGGGAACCTGACACCTGAGGGTTGTTTGTCTATATATTTCTTGTCTGTGTACCAGTTGACTGCTGGTTATTGTATCCTTCATTTGGATTATGTCACGGGTTTTGCGTGCCCTTTATTCATTAAATCCTCCATTTTCCCCAACACTGCCTCCTGCTTCCTTCTTTATTTGCACTTCCCTCAGCCATCACAATTCAATTTTGAATTTTATTAATTCATTTTTTATTAATTTATTATTCTAAATTTTTATCTTCGTATTCAAATAATTACTACTGGTATTCTCAAATACACACATACACACACAAATACTCATTACACTCATGGGTAAACATTTAGTCTGGCAAACATTTGATCTGGCAAGCAGGTGATGCCACAATACAACAACTTAAATTTAAAACTACTTGAATAAATTAATCAATGCTCAACTCTGGGATTAAAGAGATCTCTGATCCTGGCACACTCAGTGCTGCACATTTTGCTCCAAACACACATGATCCAACTGATCATCTCATCAATCTCTTTCCTAGCTGAAGTGAGTCTGTCAAAACAGATAAAGCTCTGAAATGTGAAAGCCCGGAGACCTCTAGAATGAAGGCCAGAGGAGAATTAACTTTGATATGGAAAAATCGATGGTTTTCAGAAAATATTGCTTTCTTTAGTTTTCACTCCATGAATATTAAAATGAAATGTAAACTTTAAAGTCATGGTCTTTTAGTCCTACAGTGAGACCATATGCAAGTGATTTATCAGTGATAGTGACACCACCACCGCACTATAGACAAAACCTACAAGTGTGTTTCGGGTCCAGGAGGAACCGCCCATCATTAATGCCCAGTGTTGCGAATAACGCCGTTAAAAATAATGGCGTTAGGTAACAACGTCATTTTGTCAGTAACGGGATAATATAATTAATTACTTTTCCTGTCATTACAACGCCATTGACGTTACTGGTCATTAAAAGCGGTGCGTTACTATATATTGATATACTAACAGTAATCCGAGCAGACCCCTGCCCAGGCTAGTGAGGAGTAACAGATCTTGATAGGTCACAGTTCTCGGTGTAACACCTGTTTAACTTAACAAGTCAGATTGGCTTGGTGATTGGTGATTGGCTAAGGCAGCGTATGGTAGCCAATCAGAACCAGTGTTTTTACACATGTGCCGAAGCACACCAGTGACACGACACAAACGGAGAAGAGGCAGAAATGACGAGTCAGGAGCAAGCCGAAGAAAAATTATCATTTTCAAGGTGGTGATATAAACATTATTTAAGAAAATACTTGAAGTTCCTGAATGTCTACCAGACTGGGTATTTGATTTATTTAATTAAGAATAGAGGTTTTATTCTTAAGTTTCCTTCTGTTGTGAACAAACCAGTTGACTCAGGTTGAGAGAATTTAATTTAATTTGATAGATGTAAACAGAGCCAGAGTGGCTAATTGGGAGATTTGGGAGGATTCCCGATGGGCCGGCTCATGTCAATCTCTAGTTTGGGCCGATGGGGGAGAAAAATTATTTTGGGCCGGATTTGGGCATGAAACTCCCGGGCTGAAAAAGGGGCCCACTCTGGCCCTGGATGTAAATGCACTTTATATAGTATACTTTTGCTTTTTTTTTTTTTTTACAAAGATTTGGGATTTTAAAGGATTTTATCCTGCACTGGTCTGTTGATGTGCAATAAATATCAAAATTTAAACACCTTTCTGATCTACTAATTTCAACTGACAAAAAATCCTTACTCACTGGCATATAACATTTTTTTTACTGTAATGCAAATAGTTACTTTTCCTGGTAACGAGTTACTTTTATTATAGAGTAATTCAGTTACTAACTCAGTTACTTTTTTGAACAAGTAGTGAGTAACTATAACTAATTACGTTTTTAAAGTAACGTTCCAAACACTGTTAATGCCTGACCTCACTAAAACTCCTATGGCTGAATGCATTCAGTCCTCACTGCAATGTTCCAATAATGAGTGTAAAGTCTCCCCAGAAAAAAGACTGCAGCAAAGGGGACACACAAGGACGCTCCAGGGTGGGAACTGAGAACTTAAACCACTGACTAGTGCTATGGTACTTAACCTGTCATGAATTAAGGACAGATGGATTATGGTTTTTAAAACAAAAAACCCCCATAAAAGGCATACTTTAATGATCACATTGTTGGAAATTACCAAAAAAAACCCTCCAGCTGAGCTGTGTAATCATAAAAACATCCTTAATTAGAGGATTTTTACACTTTGTGTAACATTCATTCAAAATTAAAGGTAAAGATAAATTGTTAGATATTTAAAGAAGCCTGAAAACAGGAAATCAGAGAAGTCCACTGTACAACAGTCCTCCATAATGTTAACATAACATAAAGCTTGCAGCTCTGCAGTACAGGCTTGTAGAAGCCTTGAGCAGTTACCAGTTTGTCACTAGTCAAAACTGAGTTTGCTTCATACTGTAGCCTATATATATATAAACCACCAAACATAGTCACCCATAGTTTTTCTTTTTCAAGTAAACATGTCATTGTGTGTAGTGTGGAAAAGTGCTATCGAGCACATTGGATGTCCTTTATTTTGACTATTGCCAAAATAATATACACTAAATAATATACACTTAATATGAATATTAATTATCCTGTAATGTAAAAACTGTAGATGTAGTATGGTATAAAGTGAAAGTCTACTTATTGTAAAATAAACAAATTTGGTTGCCCAGTGTTACTAACGCAAATGTTGATGTCAGACAAGCATAATCATGTCTGCACCTGTTACAGAGGCTGAACCTTAGCTCACACACTCTGATCATCCTGAGTTCTCACTGCTGTGCCGCCAGTGCTAGCCACTAGCCACTAGCCATGTACCAGACACACCCCCTCAAGAAAGTGGTCACAGTTTAAGAAGGCGTCCAAGCACGTAACATTGTTCCATTACAATGCTGTTATGTACCACACACACACACACACACATCTCCTCACGCTCACAAATCATGATGGAGTCAGTAAGTGCTTTAGTACTTTCTAACCCAATTAACCATAAACATTAATTCAGAGATGAAGCATTTAGCAAAACACAAAATACCTATGGGAACTGGAATGATACATTTGATATTACAGTATTTTACTCTGAGTGCAAGCATAACTCTTATCTCAGCAACACATGGCTGATGATTCCTGACACTGGCTGTTATGCATCTTGCATGTTTATACATTTCTACTTAAGTCTATAAAGAATTCCTCACTCTCCTCAAACAGATGCCTCACTGAGCACTTGGTCAGACAATAACTTGTCTTGTTAGTTACATTATTAAATAACATTGTGTTGCTTAATAAATGTTTTTTGAAGATGGCATTTAACTGATAGATAGTGGGATGTGTTTGGAGGATGTCACTATGTGCTGTTCCTCACAGCCTGTTTGTCTGGCCAGGACTGCAGGACACACGCCAACAACTCTGGAGGTGGAGCTGAGCTCTCTAGGATGGGGGATGTGCTCTTGAAGACAGCACAAAGTGACCTTTCGTGACCTTTCGTGTAAATCATCCTGTGGGATCCCCTCTCTCCCTGTCTCTCTTTCTAACACACACAGTATCGATCCACTCCCTCCAGGCTTCTGACAGCACTTTTGACATGGATGCGCATGTGCGCACACACACACACACACACACACACACACACACACACACACACACACACACACACCGTGACATCCTGCACACAGACGCACATGCACACACAACGTTGATCAATACCACAAACACCATCCAATGAGGTTACTAAGCACACCCTTCCCTGAGCAGCAGGAGGGTGGGAAAAGATAGCAGTCAGGGTTATTAAACACACACACACACACACACACACACACACACATACACACACACACACACACACACACACACACACACACACACACACACACACACACACACACACACTCCAGGCTGTAAGAGATAGCACTGAGGTTTATCTTCTGTGTCAATGACACACAACTAACCTCAACAATCACCTACAAACAGAACAAAGTTGCCCTTCGAATTCCTTTCCCCCAGTGCTGAAACCTCTGATCAAAGCCCCTCCTACATCAAACATCATCTACTCACACATTACTGCTGTCCTTGGCTACCCTACACACACACACACACACACACACACACACACACACACACACACACACACACAAACACACATACACACAACATAAAATACCCTACACACACACACACACACACACACACAAACACACATACACACAACATAAAATAGTATATAAATAAATACTTTCTTGATCTGTTGATAATGCATTTATTGATTGATGCATTTATTTATGGATTTCCATCTCCAATATGCTAATAATATAGACTAAACCAATAGGTTATTGGATAATCTTGAAAAGATCGGTGTGTTCAATTACTCTTTGTTTCTGAATCAGGTGGGTACCAAGTGAAGGCAGAAGCGTGGAATAGAATGTTTATGGAATTATGATTAACGGCTGAAAAGTTGGACTGTAGACACTTTAATAATATTTTATTTTGGGTTAAAGGATTATCTTTGGGGTTGGGAACTGTAAACGAAACACATGTGGACCTGCCAGATTGTATAACTCGCAACACGAGGCCATTTATTCATTAATCAATAACAATAACGATAGGATTCTTCAGTATAAGTGCATAATCAGCAGTAACATGATGGTGTTCTTTGGTATAAATTAATTTTTGATAATCAATAAAAAGGAATGAAAACAAGACACCTAAGCATGTCCAAGACCTGGGACACCCTCCCATGTGCCATTATGGAATTAGTTCACATTTAGTTACGTCTGGACCGCCTTGCAGCACGACCTCAACCAATAGCTCGTTAGAACCTCAATGGTCTCACGGACCTCATTATTATGGAACGGAGGCATACATCCAGAAAAGAAAATCCTTAAGACAATCAATAAATACAATTTTCTCAAATATTTCTGTATTTATTTATTGATTTCTATTTTTATGGTGCACATGTATTTATTTTTTGATTTGTCACCATTTGTGACCTTCCATCCTCTAAATGTCTAATGACTGTCTAAGGGCCTGTTAAATGTAGATCTGAATTTAACTCTGATAATTAACTCTAATTATGATCTAAATACGGTTTGACGTGGTCAATATCATCAGATCACAATTTTAAGTACCACAGCAAAATACCACAGCAAATATTCTTCTGTGTTTTGTTATTTGGCTGAGGACACGCTGTATTTGTGCTTTTATCTTAAATACAACAGACAGGGTGACCTGCTGTATTTATTCACTGGCTCTGAGCATCGGGGTTCTGCACGTGTGTTTTATTCACTGTTGTGTATTAAAGGTTGTGCACATTCTCATTTACACGTCTCTGTGTGCCTAACAGGTCAAACTGAGTTTTAAGAACATTAAGCGCTGGCTTACTTGCACAGGAATCACTGACTCCAACAAATCAAACTGCAGCATAAATCACTCTTGGCACTTGACATGCATGTTCTTGTTACTCAGAAAATAAATACTTTCATTATGAAGCAAAATGCAGTTGTCTTCAAATGCTGTTGGGTATATAATGTTTTATAAGGCTAGAGCATGAACATTCACACTGTCCACGGCCTCTGGCAGCATACATATCAGATGTTTCCCACACTCACTGATTATTTCATATACAGACACAACAGAGTTAAAAGGTCAGAACCATGTCAAGGGTGTTCATTAAAACAAGGCTGATAGCAACACACACACACACACACACACACACACACACACACACACACACACACACACACACACACACACACACACACACACACCATGTTGTAGCTGAATCATGCCACATCTCCTTTCTTCTGCCATAGCTCTCCAACGCATTCAAAAGTCCCAAACAAAACCACAGTGGATTCTTTAATCTGCTGTTAAGGGCTGACCTTTTTCTGTTTGAGATTAATCAATTTGAGTAATTTAATCTGCTCCCTCTGTTTTTGAGACTTTGAGCTGTAAACACAAACGTTTGTCATCACCCACTGATTGCTTCGTCCTGATTGTCAGTGACGTCTGATTGGCTCTCATTCTCACCTGAAGGGTTGAGCAGTCGCCAGGTGATGGAGGGATCTGGTCTCCCATTGGCCAGACAGGTGAGTGTGACGTTGCTGCCTTCATTCACTGTGACATCTTCTGAAACTTTATAAACGAATGCAGGAACTGAAACAGAGAAATGAGACACACCCATGTATTATAAACCTCAGAGATGAGTAAATAAACAACTATATCTAAATGAAGATGTGCCGGGAGATATTTATGTCTGTACAGACATATTCCCCAGAGATTACAACAGCACAGTCTCAAAACTATATAACCTCAAAAGTATGTAGTTACATAAATTAACAACTTTTAAAATGTGACACTTTAGATTTAGACATACCACTATTTTAAATACTAAGTGCAATCTTACATGCAGCTATACAAAAAGCAGCAATATAATTAAATATCACACAAAACCATTAAATTCAACCATCAAGTAAAGTCAAATATAACAAATGAAGAAAGTATAATCTTCCTTAATTTGACCTTCCCATTCATATAATTAGTCATTAGTCATGCCAGCCATGGTATTTATGCGAACCTGTTTTTTTAATCCCTGCTGTGAAGCCAGTAGCCTACGTGTCTTGTGCTTACCTCTCAATTCTAAATGGGATTCACTCGTTCTCCAACGGAACCAGGTACTTTATTTATTCAAATCACCAAATAAGTTATTTAATCTAATTTTATCCAACACATATTTCCTGTAGAACGGAAAACCACCATGTTACGTACGAAGAGTGAACAGGGAAATACCGAAGGAAATATAAACTGGAAGTTTCAACGAAGAGTCCTGTGGGACTTTTGGAACTCGTATATTTAAAGTAACCCATCCACAACAAATGCCGCTGAACCGACGAGACTTGCTTTGATAAATATTTAGATATAACCTGCATATTCATCAACCGAAAGCAATATTTAATGAAAGGCGTTCTGTGCGGAGAGGTTGCAGTGTTTCTACCACCGTCAGCTTTTCTGTGGCGATCAGTCACGCGGTCCGGACGGTTAATAAATCAGCGCGTGCAAGCACTCAGCGTCGTGACTGCAAACGATGGAGACGCCGGTGCGTGAGGCCTCGCCATTTAGTTCGTGTCTCCGCTAGCGCTGCACAGGGGGCAACCTGCTTCTACAGGTGGGATCACAGATAGATTGCATTTACTTTCCAGACAATAATGTCACAAAAACTTTGTTTTGCCCTAGAGATCCAGGACTACACCTCGTGCATGTGCGCAGTCTGCTTCATTTGACGCAGAGTTGATGTAAAAGACGCTGCCATTCCCCACAGGTGTTAGAACCGGTATTCAGATCTTTAGTTTTTGATTGGATAGCTCAGGGTCCCTGGTTTATTCCATGGCGGGTGGGCAATAGAGTTAAACCATCTAATGTGAAAGGTGCTTCTCTGTTGTGTAGATGGATAACGTTCCTTGCTGGCGAGCTGGATAGGACTCTGGGGTTTATAACTCAGCACATCGTAAGCTTGGAGACATTACTGAAGTGTCTGTATCGTCTTTGGTCAGGATTGTTATCTACGTTATGGGCATGTCTGTGGCCTCAGTGTCTACAGGAGGTGGAGGAGACCATTCTGGGGCACTCTACCAATAACTCGGTGGGTCCAGGAGTGGGTGAGGGGTGGAGGGTGGTGTGTAACTCTGCTGGGGTGACATGGGGAGTAGCCTGGAGCTGTTATTGGGGGACACTGGGTGAATGATGAGGGTAGAGCATCAGAGTTGGCTGTTCAGGGCACACACATAAACACACACACACACACACACACACACACACACACACACACACACACACACATACACACACACACACACACACACACACACACACATACACACACACACACACACACACACACACACACACACACACACACACACACACAAATAGAGTATTTAAGCTGAACCTCACGGAGGAGCTAACAGTGACCAGGAATAAGAAAGAGAAAGCAGAGCAATTAAAGATAAAAACATGGTAGATTGAGATGAATTGATGGGTAGATGGATGGATGAATGGGAGAGACAGAGACAGAGAAAGTTGCAAGACAGTGAGGGAAAGCTTGACACAGTGACAGAAAGACATGCAGGTGGAAGACAACTCCCTATTACATAAGAATCCAGGGAAATAAGTCCCTCCCCCCACACGGTTAACCCATTCCCTGCCATGGTCCACTCACACTGAGGTCTCTCCCTGCAGCTGTTCTACCAGCCACTCTTGTCCATTAAGCGTATTAATTAACTTCTTAAATGTCAGGGTTGTTACTTAATTATTAATCATAACACTTAATTTCAGCATGATTATCTACACCAAAACTAATACAAAAGTATGTAGGTAAAGAAGGGGACCAACTGATATGAGGTTACAGGTGTGAAGCTCATTAAGATCTGTGTAAAATCACACGGGTATGGGACTAGACTGAAGAGGGTGAAGGATCAGGATCCTCACTCACACAGACACACAGTTCTCACACTTCACATATTTGACCCAAAGACAACAAGCTTTAAAAAATCCAGACCCTGCTCTAAACCCAGACCCTGCTCCAGACCCAGACCCTGCTCTAGACCCAGACCCTGCTCTAGACCTAGACCCTGCTCCAGACCTAGACCCTGCTCCAGACCTAGACCCTGCTCTAACCCCAGACTCTGCTCCAGACCCAGACCTTGCTCTAGACCCAGACCCTGCTCTAGACCTAGACCCTGCTCCAGACCTAGACCCTGCTCCAGACCCACACCCTGCTCCAGAGTCTTCTCCTCTGAGTTCCAGGCTGCTTCCACAGTGCCCTCAGTGGTGGGAAAGATTGAAGCCCAGAGATGGACTCTCAGTGGGAGCAGGGAATCTGTACAGCTGCCCTATGGTACTGATGAATGAGTTTACTGTCAATCCCCAACATACACACACTCTCCACACACACTGGTGAACAGAGACACCCACAGATGAAATACAATTCAAGTTGGCAGATTGACTCTGTGTCTCTCTCTCATGCCTCCCTCCATCTATCTCTCTGTCTCCATCATTCATAAACACAAACACACACTGCAGGTTCCTTTTCCACCCATACATATCCTTTGACATCACTCTGTCTCCTACATCACTCTGTCTCTTTGACATCACTATGTCCTACATCACTCTGTCTCTTTGACATCACTCTTTCTCTGTGACATCACCTGTGTCTCTGTGACATCACCTGTGTCTCTAACTCCACCCCTCTTACTCTTTTCCCTGAACTATCTCTTCCAAATAAAAGAGAAGGAAAATGTGTTTCTCTAACATGCATGAAATTGGAATAGAATTTGAAGTAGAGCTGACAAGAAAACCTCTCAAATAATTGTAAAACTCCCTTACAATATACGCCACTCAGTACACATGTGAACACACCCACACACACTCACACACACACACACACACACACACACACACACACACACACACACACACACACACACACACACACACACACACAAATGCTGAAGCATTATAGCACTATGCTATTCTGTGTGTGCAATGGGCTACTACAGAATATGCCTTTGCCAAATCACTTGACCCCATCTTTTCATTCCTCTTGACCCTCATTTCTCACTACTGTGTGCAGTGCTTAGCAACGTCTGAAACCGCGCACACGCACAGCAACACGTGCGGGGCTCTAACAATGGAGAAATGGGGCGAGGATTGTTTTAGCTGCCACATACAGCTCTGGGAAACACTGGAGCTCTGAGCAAGACGAGCACTTCCTCCACTCACTCATTTACATGTTTATACTAATTGTCCAGTTATCTTCTGGATTTTTACACAGTATTGACAAATGCTAGACATCATATTAACATGTTTTGTCCCCGTGTGTACAAATGTTACAGATGTCTCACATGACATTTCCCTGTTAGTTTTTATTCCTCATTTGATACAAATGGATCTTGTGCATCGTATCATTTCTGTCACATAGTTAGAATCACTCCTCAGCAGGGCTGTGATCAGCACCCAATGCTGTGATCTCGCTAAGAAAAAAAATCTAAAATATTACATCCTCTTACAACACAAAAAATCAGCACAGAACGCTTTTAAACAACAACAAGAAAAAACAATCCAAACCCAAATCGCTTTTCTAGCACCTTCTGGAATATAAGTCTCTAAAGGCTGGCTAAACATATTGACTTTTAATGGGCCATAGTCAATACAATTTTTTAAATCACAGAATAATTGCACACTTGATGCACTAAGTACCCCTCTCAGAAAAGGCTTAGACCACACGCCACTAGCTCCGCCCTGCTGGTATTTCTTAGTTTTTTTCGTTTTGCATGTTTCACTGATCAGCTCTTTATCCTGGCGACCGTTCCTGGTTCTTCCACTTTGACACCGGCCCTTGGGGACGTCCCACAGCCTAAATGTTTAACCGGGGATGTGTTAATTATCCTTCTGCCGTTCGGCTAATGAAAAGCTAATCGCCACGAAACAGTCTCAGAGCCTTGAGTGCCTCCTCAGAAATAACTGTCAATTACACACACGCTGTGGAGCGGAGCTATTACTGGGCAAGGCGGTTTAAGCAAGGCTCAGTAATGTGTTCATCTAAAGCTACATTGGGTGTAGCAAATAACCTAGCAGGGGATGGAGGGTGGGGGGTGTGGAGAAGGGAGATGAAAAAGAAACAGATGGAGACAGAGCCCACAGACAGATTACCACAGACAGATAACCACAGACAGGTAACCTGTCACAGGAATTAGGGAAGAAGAAAAAGTAGAAAAGAGAATGGGAGGGAGAGATACAGGGAAGGAGAGATTGAAAGAGAAGGAGAGAGGGGGACAAAAAGACAGAGGGGACAAAGATAAGGACTGAGAGGAAGAGAAAGAGCAAGAGAGATGGAAGAGAGGGAGATACAAAAGAGAAGGAGAGAGAGAGAGAGAGAGAGGATGAGAGAGAGATCTCCTGACAGTGATCAGTAAAAGCCACTCCACCATCTGGCCTTCCTGTCTACATAAGAAAATGCCACCCATCTCTGAATCAGCAAGACAGTAGTGAATTTTCAAGTAGCACCACCATGTCCAGCACCACCATGTCCAACACCACCATGTCCAGCACCACCATGTCCAACACCACCATGTCCAGCACCACCATGTCCAGCACCACCACACTGAGCACCACCATGTCCAGCACCACCACACTGAGCACCACACTCGGCTGAGTCCACACTCTGCTGACCCACAGCCGTACAGCAATACTCAACTCCAACCACTTCATCAGGTTTTCTGATGGCACAACTGTGTTGGGTCTGATCAGCAGGGATGACTTACAGGTGCAAAATCAACAGTCCGTCTCTGAATATGGACAGAGTAAAAAACATGGAATAAATGTGGACATTCTCTGAATGTTGGGTCAGTAACAATCAGGTGAATGTCTACAGGAATGGTTCAGGTGAATGTCTACAGGAACGGTTCAGGTGAATGTCTTCAGGAACGGTTCAGGTGAATGTCTTCAGGAACGGTTCAGGTGAATGTCTTCAGGAACGGTTCAGGTGAATGTCTTCAGGAACAGTTCAGGTGAATGTCTTCAGGAACGGTTCAGGTGAATGTCTTCAGGAACAGTTCAGGTGAATGTCTACAGGAACGGTTCAGGTGAATGTCTTCAGGAAAGGTTCAGGTGAATGTCTTCAGGAACATACTGGGGCATAGTGTCAGGAACGTTAAGGAGGTTAAGGAAAGCTGATGTGAGAAAAACTCATCTCTGCCCATCATCTTCACCAAATTCAATAGCAGCTGCATAGCCGCCTGGTCTTGGAGCACAAGAAGCCACAGTGAATAGTGAGGAGAGCTGAGTACATCATCTGGGCCTCCCCCATCTTTCACGCCACATACTGCATTCACAAAGCCACCAGCCACTATATTACTATAGTATATTACTATATATCACTACTATACTATATAAAAATACTATTGCCAAAAGTTTTTGTTCACCCATCCAAATCACCAGAGTCAGATGACTTCCATGTCCACAGGTGTATAAAATTAAGCACCTAGGCATGCAGACTGTTTTTACAAACATTTGTGAAAGAATGGGTCACTCTCAGGAGCTCAGAGAATTCTAGCATGGAACTGTGATAGGATGCCTGAAATTTCCTCGCTCCTAAATATTCCACAGTCTGCTGTATTATAAGAAAATGGAAGTGTTTGGGAATGACAGCAACTCAGTCACGAAGTGGTGGGCCATGTAAACTGACGGGGGTCAGTGGACACTGAAGCGCATAGTGTGAAGAGGTCACCAACTATCTGCAGTCAATCACTACAGACATCCAAACTTCATGTGTCCTTCAGATTAGCTCAAGAACAGTGCGCAGAGAGCTTCATGGAATGGGTTTCCAAGGTTGAGCACCTTCATCCAAGCCATACATCACCAAGTGCAATGCACTGCTGACTGATATAAAGAAGAATTATATTGACAAAGCTCCCTGAGTACTTCATGACCACAAGAAGAGCCAAAGCGATAGTCTGAAATCCTGGCTACCAGAACAGGCCAGTACCAACAGTGCCACAAACAGGACTGCATTTCCAGACTTTCTGAAAACATTTCAGGGATTTACATGAGGAGTGCATCAAAACATTGGAAATGGAGTCCTAATATGACTCAAAACTACTCAGTAGGATAAAAGAAACACGGCACTGCTGTAAATGCCAGGATATGAGTGGAAGCAGACCGAAACACACTGGCACACACTAAGACACAATCAGACACACTCAGACACAATCAGATACAATCAGACACAATCAGATACACAGAGACACACTCAGACACAATCAGATACACACAGACACACTCGGACACACATAGACACACTTGGACACATTCAGACACACGCAGACACACTCAGACACACACTTGGACACACTCAGACACACGCAGACACACTCAGACACACACACACTTGGACACACTCAGACACACGCAGACACACTCAGACACAAACACTTGGACACACTCAGGCACATTCTGACACTCTCAGACACACACTCGGACACAATGGCACTCACAGACACACTCAGGCACACTCAGACACACAAGACAGTTATTTGCTGCTTTTCATACAATTTCCTGTACTCTGAATTGTTATTCCTGCTCTTTCATAATTTCCAACATAATCTGTTTGTAATATAAAGTGACACTTTAAATCCCTTAATTTTCTAGCTCTTGTCACCTTGATGATGCTTTGGTAATACCGTAACTAAATAGGGTAATACCAGCAAAGCTTACTGAATGACAATGAACACTGACAGAACAGGAGGGAGGGAGAGAGAGAGAGAGAGAGAGAGAGAGAGAGAGAGAGAGAGAGAGAGAGAGAGAGAGAGAGAGAGAGAGAGAGAGAGAGAGAGAGAGAGAGAAGGCACTGTAGTAATGACTAGACGACGCAATGTTTTTGAGGACAAACGACTAAAATTACAGCGCACTTTAGGAGACCCTGTTGTTGTTGAAAGGCCAAAGTGCTTCTTATGCTTGTATTACAGCAAACAAGTACCTGTTTGTCTCCAACAGGTGAAGAAGTCAGTAGCAGGAGGTGTGCTGTGTGTCACCAGCACCAGCCCAAATGGATGTCTTATTTCCCCACAATGCTGCACTCTCTCCACCCATGAAATATGGGGCTCTTCTGGAAATTTCTTTAACGCATAACTCTTATCTACCAAACCCCCAAACCACGTGTGCCTCTCTGTGCAGGCGATTTCTGCTTTTAAATGCTGGTTGCCATGGCTCTTGGGAACGGGAGAGATTCCATTTGCATTCAGTGGGTTTAGGAGATGGAGAAGTTAATAACCCAGCCACCAGTAACGAGGAAGCACACACACACACACACACACACACACACACAGAAAGAGAGAGAGAGAAACAGACAGAGGGAAACAGAGAGAGAGACAGAGGGAAAAAGAAAAGAAAGAGGGATAGACAGGGAAAATGAGAGAAAGATACAGAAAGAGATGGATAAAGAGAAGAAGTCCAGAAGGGTGACTACACTGTCCAATCACACACCACCTCACACTCGCTCTGCTGACCTCTCAACTTACCGTGACTTCCTCTGAGTTCAGCTCAATATCCTCAATTACCATGAAGGCTTTACATGGAATATTGGCAAAGCAATTACAGGATGACAGGATGATGTATATATATATATATGTGTGTGTATATATATATCTCAGACTATCTGAGAACATTTATTAGGTACTTTATACTTTAGGTACTGGCCACTTTATTAGGTACACATGTTCAACTGCTCATTAACGCAAATGTTGAATCACCCAATCACATGGCAGCAACTCAATGCATTTGGGCATGTAGACATGGACAAGACGATCTACTGCAGTTCAAACTGAGCATCAGAATGGGGAAGAAAGGTGATATAAGAGACATTGAACATAGTTGTTGGTGCCGGATGGGCTGGACTGAGTATTTCAGAAACTGCTGATCTACTGGGATTTTCACGCACAACCATCTCTAGAGTTTACACAGAATGGTATATATCCAGCGAGCAACAGTTCTGTTGATGCCAGAGGTCAGAGGAGAATGGCCAGACTGGTTCAAGCTGATAGAACAGCAACAGTAACTCAAATAACCAGTCGTTACAACCGAGGCATGCAGAAGAGCATCTCTGAACGCACAACACGTCGAACCTTGAGGTGGATGGGCTACAGCAGCAGAAGACCACACCGGGTGACACTCCTCTCAGCTAAGAACAGGAAACTGAGGCTACAATTCACACAGGCTCACCAAAATTGGACAATAGAAGATTGGAAAAACGTTGCCTGGTCTGATGACTGTCGATTTCTGCTGCGACATTCGGATGGTAGGGTCAGAATTTGGCATCGACAACATGAAAGCATGGATCCATCCTGCCTTGTATCAACCCATCAGGCTGGTGGTGGTGGTGGTGCAATGGTGTGGGGGATATTTTCCTGGCACACTTTGGGTCCATTAGGACCATGAGTATTGTTGCTTACCATGTCCATCCATTTATGACCACAGTGTACCCATCTTCTGATGGCTACCTACAGCAAGGTAATGACGCGCCATATCGTAAAGGGCAAATCATTCTTGAACACGACAAGGAGTGGCCTCCACAGTCACCAGATCTCAATCCAATAGAGCACCTTTGGGATGTGGTGGAACAGGAGATTCACATAATGGATGTGCAGTCGACAAATCTGCAGCAACTGTGTGATGCTATCATGTCAATATGGACCAGAATCTCTGAGGAATGTTTCCAGTACCTTGTTGAATCTATGCCACGAAGGATTAAGGCTGTTCTGAAGGCAAACAGGGGTCCAACCCGGTGAGTGAGTGTGTGTGTGTGTGTGTGTGTGTGTGTGTGTGTGTGTGTGTGTGTGTGTGTATGATAGTATGCAAGTCTGCCAAATGTAGTAGTGAACATGTAGCATGTAGTCCATTTCTCTGTGTGTGTCCCTCTCTTCTGTACAGCCCTCCTGATCCTCTCTCCCTCTCTCTTGGTCTGTGACCACTAATGAGACACAAAGCAGGCAGTAATTGCAGAATCAGGGCGGAGGTGAGTAGTGGGAACATTTGCCATGTGCAGCGTTCCGACTTCAGCACCACCTGAGCACCATCATACCTGTCACACACACACACACACACACACACACACACACACACACACACACACACACACACACACACACACACACACACACACACACACACACACACACACACTGCTGCAGGGGAGGTTCTCGTGTCTTCACTGTGCTTTGACTGCATTAATGGTCTGACTGAATTAATTGCAGTAACTTGTAGCTGATGCTGAAGCACCTTTCATTAGCTTTCTTCACAGCCCAGAACATCTATATTATATCCGATAAACATCCTGAAAGCACAGAGGTAGGATTGCAGGGCATTCCTGCCTGGTGGTCGTGCGTCAGGACGAGAGGAACGCGCTCCAGGAAAGGACAGCAGGGCAGGAGGATATCCAGACAGAAACGGGCTTCTCCTGAGAATGGTGGCTTGGGTAGCTCAGTAAAGAGGTTCGAGTCATGGAGATGCTTGTTAGTTTCTGTTGATTACATGAGAGGATTAAGGAATGGGACAGATGGAGAGAGAGGAGACAGAGTGAGAGACCTGGTCTATACTGTGTTGAGAGTAGATGTGTCTCTCTATTACGTCATGAAACATTAGGGCATTTCTACAAGCTGCACTCACTGTAACAGTCATGGGAAATGTGGAGACTGGAACTAGCGTGAAGCTCAGGATGCAGTTAAGCCAAGCCCACGATGCAACGAGCTAATCACCCCCTCTTTCCCTCTATCTCCCTCTCTTCCTCTCTCTCCCTCTTTCCCTCTCTCTCCCTCTCACCCCTTCTTCTCTCCACCTCCCCTGCCTCTCCCTCTCTCTACCCTCTCTCCCTTTCTCCCCCTCTCCTTCCTTCTCTCCCTCTCTCCTTCCCTCTCCTACCCCCTCCCTCTCTCTCCCTCTCTCTCTACCCCCTCTCCTTCCTTCTCTCCCTCTCTCCTTCCCTCTCCTACTCCCTCCCTCTCTCTCCCTCTCTCTCTACCCCCTCTCCCTTTCTCCCCCTCTCCTTCCTTCTCTCCCTCTCTCCTTCCCTCTCCTACCCCCTCCCTCCCTCTCTCTCTCTCTCTCTCTCTCTCCCCCTATGTCTCTCTCTCTGACATAAGAGCTCCTACATCAATGACTGCATGTGAGTCCTGATTTTTAATTATTCTCCTTTAGATTGAATGATCCTGTCTCAAATGATCATGCGAAGTCTTAGATTACAGCAGTGAGACAAACATCCACCCAGACAAACATCCACCTACAGAGGATCCAGCATCCACCCAGACACCTACAGAGGACACAACATCCACCCAGACACCTACAGAGGACACAGCATCCACCCAGACACCTACAGAGGACACAGCATCCACCCAGACACCTACAGAGGACACAACATCCACCCAGACACCTACAGAGGACACAGCATCCACCCAGACACCTACAGAGGACACAACATCCACCCAGACACCTACAGAGGACACAGCATTCACCCAGACACCTACAGAGGACACAGCATCCACCCAGACACCTACAGAGGACACAACATCCACCCAGACACCTACAGAGAAGCCAACACATGTGTTACCATGCAAAACCTGCTGTGATTGGTTGCCTTAACACAGCAGTTCCATATGACCACCCAGGACATTCCATTAGGACAACAGGGACTGGTAGCATGCAGCTAGGTTTAATAACATCTTTATTATACATATCAAATGCTGGCAACTAAAAGCAAGGCTTTTTATTTTTTAAAGCAAGGCATCCAGTGATTTGATTGTGTGGAGCAGTGCAAAAGCAGCCACTCCCTGTTCTTTGGTCACTGATGCAGGGCTCTTGGTTAAGGTGCTTAACCCCAACCAATGTCCAATCGCCACTGTTCCCTCCTTCATTTGAATAAATGTAAACATCCTCATTACGCTGTCGTCTCTGACAAAATATCACCCCTCTTTTTTTATCCTTCCCCAATTATCTCCAAGCACAGCCACGCTATTGTACAACATCACGGCCAGCAAAAATATCACATTATGATGAAGGGTTTCAATCTGGAATGAACAGGGAATGGTGCTGAAATGAACAGGGAATGGTGCTGAAACGAACAGGGAATGGTGCTGAAACGAACAGGGAATGGTGCTGAAATGAACAGGGAATGGTGCTGAAATGCACAAGCATGTCTGTGACTGTGATGCCATTCTCACTGAAGTGATGGTATAAATATGAACTCATTATGGAACCAGACGCCCAAACAGACAAAACTGAGCTCTCTGCTCTGTCTCTGGTCATAGACATAAGGAGATGATGTAGGCATGATGGGTAATGACTGCTGCAGCAGCCTTTGTGCTGGGTGTTCACGGCTGAGGTCTGGCTGAGGACGGGGTGTCTCTGTTACTGTTGACAGTCATGTAAACATGTCGAGGCATCCACACATGGCTGCACACAGTCGCGCTGTCTTACAACATCAGCTGAAGCCACATTCCTGTTCGTCTCCTGCTACCATCACTCAGTGTTTGCATTCATCGATGGTTAAACTCCTACTGTAATGTGCTTCACCTGGCATGCTTCACCTGGCGAGCTTCGCGTGGCGAGCTTCACCTTGGTTGTCTCAGCTCCCTTTATGTTATATTTTGCACGCGTGTCTGTGACACTGTGAGAATGTAAAGTTATGTGAAACTGTGTTTGCGTATTATGTGTTTATTCTCATAATAAACTTTTCTTGGATGCTCTGTCCTCTATTTAATGCTATATACATTACATACATGTAAGTACTAAATGCTCAGTAAAGTATGTGTGTTTTCTCTACTCAGGCTCAGTAAAGTATGTGTGTTTCTGTATACTACATGCCCCAAATATGTGGACCCCTGACACATCTACTTGTTGGAACTCTCATTCCCAAATCTCTGCTAATGTTGTTTTATGGGAAGACTTTCTACCAGACTGTGGACCATCTGTGGGAATTTGTGTCTAGTCAATCAAAAGAACATTTTTGAGGTCAGGCACTGATGTTGGACAAGAACGTCTGCCTCAGAGCTGATGGTCCAGTCCAACCCAAAGGTACTGAGTGGGGCTGAGGTCAGGGCCCTGGGTAGGCCACCAGAGCTGCTCCACACCACACTGCACACTCCCCATCTTCATGGAGCTCACTTTGCTGCACAAACCTTTGCCACAATCACAATGCAGAAGCACATCACTAACAAGTTAATGACTTCCATGTACAGTTTGAAACGCCGTCGTTACTGATGCACCAGCTCTTAGTTATGGATGCTTCCTTTTGTCAATAATAGCACTTGTAGGTAACCAAGGCAGATCTCGAAAGGCAGACTTTTCCTGTAACCACGTGTTACATCCAAGATGGTGTCGAGTCCGTTATTGCTGTTTTTGTTCCTCCTCCTGGTGAAGAGGACAGAAGGGACTGTCTTCTATTAAGACTGCAAAGTGAGACCTTTATCCAGGATGGCTCTTGTGGATCACGCTATAAAAGGGTTAGAAGGCAGGGGATGTGCTCTCTTTCCTTTATTTTGTCCCTTGTTGTTCCCTTCTGGCTCCATACTCCATAATCTATACTCCATACTCCATATTTCACACTCTATAATCTATACGCCATATTCTATAATCTATACTCCATAATCTATAATATATTCTCCATACTTCATATTCCATATTTCATACTCCATACTCTATAACCTATACTCCATACTCCACATTTTATACTCCATACTTTATCATTTATACTCCATATTCCATACTCCATACTTTATAATCTATACTCCATACTTCATACTCCATATTCCATACTCCATACTCTATAATCTATACTCCATACTTCATATTTCATACTCCATGCTCCCTTACCATTAAGACCTTTTCATTTAGCTCTTGCAAACTAATTGTTTTGATTTTAATTGCAATTTGTGGGTTTTTTGTCTTTGGTTGCATTTTATATGTTGTTATGAATGTATATATTTATGACTCTGTGATGAAACCAACACAGACATGGGAACAGTGCGGAGTTTACTCCTATTTCTGCTTTCTCTTTCTTTTTTTACTCTTTTGATCTTGTCTTTTTGGACCAGGGAGTCCAGGCAGGTTAATGTGTTTTCGTTGTTCTGTTTTATGCCAAAGCAAGGCAGATATTTCTTTTCCCTTCATTATTTTGGGCTATATCAACCTCCTGAAGTGCCCTTATACGTTAAGGTTTTATACTTTAAACTCTGTAGCTGTCCCTTCATATCGAGCCACATCTTTTGTTGCTTTTACGTCCAGTGTCCAAGACCAGAAACACATGATTAACATCACTGAGCTATTGAGAATGACCCTGATGACATTTGTCTATGGAGACATGGATTTGATTCACCTGAGTGATTCTACAGTGTCTTTAGGTGTGTTGTCTGAGTGATTCTACAGTATCTTTAGGTGTATTGTCTGAGAGATTCTTCAGGGTCTTTAGGTGTGTTGTCTGAGTGATTCTACAGTGTCTTTAGGTGTGTTGTCTGAATGATTCTAGTGTCTTTAGGTGTGTTGTCTGAGTGATTCTACAGTGTCCTTAGGTGTGTTGTCTGAGTGATTCTACAGTGTCTTTAGGTGTGTTGTCTGCGTGATTCTACAGTGTCTTTAGGTGTGTTGTCTGCGTGATTCTACAGTGTCTTTAGGTGTGTTGTCTGAATGATTCTAGTGTCTTTAGGTGTGTTGTCTGCGTGATTCTACAGTGTCTTTAGGTGTGTTGTCTGCGTGATTCTACAGTGTCTTTAGGTGTGTTGTCTGAGTGATTCTTCAGTGTCTTTAGGTGTGTTGTCTGCGTGATTCTACAGTGTCTTTAGGTGTGTTGTCTGAGTGATTCTACAGTGTCTTTAGGTGTGTTGTCTGAGTGATTCTACAGTGTCTTTAGGTGTGTTGTCTGAGTGATTCTACAGTGTCTTTAGGTGTGTTGTCTGAGTGATTCTACAGTGTCTTTAGGTGCGTTGTCTGAATGATTCTACAGTGTCTTTAGGTGTGTTGTCTGCGTGATTCTACAGTGTCTTTAGGTGTGTTGTCTGCGTGAGTCTACAGTGTCTTTAGTTGTGTTGTCTGAATGATTCTACAGTGTCTTTAGGTGTGTTGTCTGCGTGATTCTACAGTGTCTTTAGGTGTGTTGTCTGAATGATTCTACAGTGTCTTTAGGTGTGTTGTCTGCGTGATTCTACAGTGTCTTTAGGTGTGTTGTCTGCGTGATTCTACAGTGTCTTTAGGTGTGTTGTCTGAATGATTCTAGTGTCTTTAGGTGTGTTGTCTGCGTGATTCTACAGTGTCTTTAGGTGTGTTGTCTGCGTGATTCTACAGTGTCTTTAGGTGTGTTGTCTGAGTGATTCTTCAGTGTCTTTAGGTGTGTTGTCTGCGTGATTCTACAGTGTCTTTAGGTGTGTTGTCTGAGTGATTCTACAGTGTCTTTAGGTGTGTTGTCTGAGTGATTCTACAGTGTCTTTAGGTGTGTTGTCTGAGTGATTCTACAGTGTCTTTAGGTGTGTTGTCTGAGTGATTCTACAGTGTCTTTAGGTGTGTTGTCTGAATGATTCTACAGTGTCTTTAGGTGTGTTGTCTGCGTGATTCTACAGTGTCTTTAGGTGTGTTGTCTGCGTGAGTCTACAGTGTCTTTAGTTGTGTTGTCTGAATGATTCTACAGTGTCTTTAGGTGTGTTGTCTGAGTGATTCTACAGTGTCTTTAGGTGTGTTGTCTGAATGATTCTACAGTGTCTTTAGGTGTGTTGTCTGAGTGATTCTACAGTGTCTTTAGGTGTGTTGTCTGAGTGATTCTACAGTGTCTTTAGGTGTGTTGTCTGCGTGATTCTACAGTGTCTTTAGGTGTGTTGTCTGCGTGATTCTACAGTGTCTTTAGGTGTGTTGTCTGCGTGAGTCTACAGTGTCTTTAGTTGTGTTGTCTGAATTATTCTACAGTGTCTTTAGGTGTGTTGTCTGCGTGATTCTACAGTGTCTTTAGGTGTGTTGTCTGCGTGATTCTACAGTGTCTTTAGGTGTGTTGTCTGAGTGATTCTACAGTGTCTTTAGGTGTGTTGTATGAGTGATTCTACAGTGTCTTTAGGTGTGTTGTCTGCGTGATTCTACAGTGTCTTTAGGTGTGTTGTATGAGTGATTCTACAGTGTCTTTAGGGGTGTTGTCTGCGTGATTCTACAGTGTCTTTAGGTGTGTTGTCTGAGTGATTCTACAGTGTCTTTAGGTGTGTTGTCTGAGTGATTCTACAGTGTCTTTAGGTGTGTTGTCTGAGTGATTCTACAGTGTCTTTAGGTGTGTTGTCTGAATGATTCTACAGTGTCTTTAGGTGTGTTGTCTGCGTGATTCTACAGTGTCTTTAGGTGTGTTGTCTGCGTGAGTCTACAGTGTCTTTAGTTGTGTTGTCTGAATGATTCTACAGTGTCTTTAGGTGTGTTGTCTGCGTGATTCTACAGTGTCTTTAGGTGTGTTGTCTGAATGATTCTACAGTGTCTTTAGGTGTGTTGTCTGAGTGATTCTACAGTGTCTTTAGGTGTGTTGTCTGAGTGATTCTACAGTGTCTTTAGGTGTGTTGTCTGAATGATTCTACAGTGTCTTTAGGTGTGTTGTCTGCGTGATTCTACAGTGTCTTTAGGTGTGTTGTCTGCGTGAGTCTACAGTGTCTTTAGTTGTGTTGTCTGAATTATTCTACAGTGTCTTTAGGTGTGTTGTCTGCGTGATTCTACAGTGTCTTTAGGTGTGTTGTCTGCGTGATTCTACAGTGTCTTTAGGTGTGTTGTCTGAGTGATTCTACAGTGTCTTTAGGTGTGTTGTCTGAGTGATTCTACGGTGTCTTTAGGTATGTTGTCTGCGTGATTCTACAGTGTCTTTAGGTGTGTTGTATGAGTGATTCTACAGTGTCTTTAGGTGTGTTGTCTGCGTGATTCTACAGTGTCTTTAGGTGTGTTGTATGAGTGATTCTACAGTGTCTTTAGGTGTGTTGTCTGCGTGATTCTACAGTGTCTTTAGGTGTGTTGTCTGAGTGATTCTACAGTGTCTTTAGGTGTGTTGTCTGAGTGATTCTACAGTGTCTTTAGGTGTGTTGTCTGAGTGATTCTACAGTGTCTTTAGGTGTGTTGTCTGAATGATTCTACAGTGTCTTTAGGTGTGTTGTCTGCGTGATTCTACAGTGTCTTTAGGTGTGTTGTCTGAGTGATTCTACAGTGTCTTTAGGTGTGTTGTCTGAATGATTCTACAGTGTCTTTAGGTGTGTTGTCTGAGTGATTCTACAGTGTCTTTAGGTGTGTTGTCTGAGTGATTCTACAGTGTCTTTAGGTGTGTTGTCTGCGTGATTCTACAGTGTCTTTAGGTGTGTTGTCTGCGTGATTCTACAGTGTCTTTAGGTGTGTTGTCTGCGTGATTCTAAAGTGTCTTTAGGTGTGTTGTATGAGTGATTCTACAGTGTCTTTAGGTGTGTTGTCTGAGTGATTCTACAGTGTCTTTAGGTGTGTTGTCTGAATGATTCTACAGTGTCTTTAGGTGTGTTGTCTGCGTGATTCTACAGTGTCTTTAGGTGTGTTGTCTGAGTGATTCTACAGTGTCTTTAGGTGTGTTGTCTGAATGATTCTACAGTGTCTTTAGGTGTGTTGTCTGAGTGATTCTACAGTGTCTTTAGGTGTGTTGTCTGAGTGATTCTACAGTGTCTTTAGGTGTGTTGTCTGCGTGATTCTACAGTGTCTTTAGGTGTGTTGTCTGCGTGATTCTACAGTGTCTTTAGGTGTGTTGTCTGCGTGATTCTAAAGTGTCTTTAGGTGTGTTGTATGAGTGATTCTACAGTGTCTTTAGGTGTGTTGTCTGCGTGATTCTACAGTGTCTTTAGGTGTGTTGTCTGAGTGATTCTACAGTGTCTTTAGGTGTGTTGTCTGCGTGATTCTACAGTGTCTTTAGGTGTGTTGTCTGAGTGATTCTACAGTGTCTTTAGGTGTGTTGTCTGAGTGATTCTACAGTGTCTTTAGGTGTGTTGTCTGAGTGATTCTACAGTGTCTTTAGGTGTGTTGTATGAGTGATTCTACAGTGTCTTTAGGTGTGTTGTCTGAGTGATTCTACAGTGTCTTTAGGTGTGTTGTCTGAGTGATTCTACAGTGTCTTTAGGTGTGTTGTCTGAGTGATTCTACAGTGTCTTTAGGTGTGTTGTCTGAGTGATTCTACAGTGTCTTTAGGTGTGTTGTATGAGTGATTCTACAGTGTCTTTAGGTGTGTTGTCTGAGTGATTCTACAGTGTCTTTAGGTGTGTTGTCTGAGTGATTCTACAGTGTCTTTAGGTGTGTTGTCTGAGTGATTCTACAGTGTCTTTAGGTGTGTTGTCTGAATGATTCTACAGTGTCTTTAGGTGTGTTGTCTGAGTGATTCTACAGTGTCTTTAGGTGTGTTGTCTGAGTGATTCTACAGTGTCTTTAGGTGTGTTGTCTGAATGATTCTACAGTGTCTTTAGGTGTGTTGTCTGCGTGATTCTACAGTGTCTTTAGGTGTGTTGTCTGCGTGATTCTAAAGTGTCTTTAGGTGTGTTGTATGAGTGATTCTACAGTGTCTTTAGGTGTGTTGTCTGCGTGATTCTACAGTGTCTTTAGGTGTGTTGTCTGAGTGATTCTACAGTGTCTTTAGGTGTGTTGTCTGCATGATTCTACAGTGTCTTTAGGTGTGTTGTCTGAGTGATTCTACAGTGTCTTTAGGTGTGTTGTCTGAATGATTCTACAGTGTCTTTAGGTGTGTTGTCTGAGTGATTCTACAGTGTCTTTAGGTGTGTTGTCTGAGTGATTCTACAGTGTCTTTAGGTGTGTTGTCTGAGTGATTCTACAGTGTCTAGGTGTGTTGTCTGAGTGATTCTACAGTGTCTTTAGGTGTGTTGTCTGCGTGATTCTACGGTGTCTTTAGGTGTGTTGTCTGAATGATTCTACAGTGTCTTTAGGTGTGTTTTCTGAGTGATTCTACAGTGTCTTTAGGTGTGTTGTCTGAGTGATTTTTCAGTGTCTTTAGGTGCAGCAGTGCTGGTGGGGAATCACTTTTCTAAGCTGGTCTAAGATTGCCTCCAAAGCCAAGGAGACAGGACGCACAATCTGTTTGATTCGATGGGGAATACTTTTAGAAAGAGTTCTGGTTCTGCTCTGTAGTGGGTAAGATGTCTTCCTTTACTCTTACTACTAAACAGTCTATGATAATGTCTACAGGGAAACATTGCCATGGACGATGACATTGGGGGTGGGTGGTGGTGTGAGGGGTAGTGTTGTAACTGCTGTGGCTGGGAATGGGTGTAGGTGTGTGGGGTAGTATTCTAACTGCTGTGGCTGGGGGTGGGTGGAGGTGTGGCATTATGATGCCGTTTCAACATGATGGCTCCACGTTGAATCTTCCCTGTTGAGTGCATTCTGCTCACTATCATCATCTTCTCTCTGATTCACAGAATTTTCCCTTGATGTTCCAGGCGGGTCAGGTAGATGTTCTCTGAGCCACGGAGCTCTCCAGGGCAGCGAGATGAACTCTCTTATGTCCAGGACCCAGCACTTTGCAAGGATGCTGTCAGACTCTTCCTCACTCTGGACAGTCCCTGTCAGGTCAGCCAACACTTCTGTCCTTGGACTGATGAGTCCACGCTGGGACACGTGGCCTCGCTGTCCTCCGTCAGCGACGCAGTCACGCACGCCACAGGAAGGTGCCATTTAAATGTATGAGCCTCCCCTCCACGGAGGGTCAAACAAGATGAAGAGGGCACCTCATCTTCATCCCTGCTGGACCCTGGGAGAAAAACGGAATGCTAAAACTGCTTCTATCATTAAAACATCAAGGAATTCTGCTTGGATGCGGGCTTCAAAAGAGGCAGGCATTACCAGGAGCCTTTGCAGACAGGAAGTTAGGATCTGGAGCGTGCCGGAGAACGCCGACAGGGACAGCGGCGGTTTGATGCTCTGCACATCTCCATGATGATGAGGAACCACGAGTGACCGCGGCGGGGGCTAATGATGCATTCCAGAGAGAGCGCTAAAAGCAGGCCGTACGGGTAGGGGGGGGGTTAGCTCCTCCACCCATATGGACTACACCATTTCTATCTCACGCTCAATCTCTCCCTCTCTCAGCACAGTACTTGCTTTGATTTCTCTTTCTTTCTCTTTGATATCTCTTTCTTTCTCTTTGATATCTCTTTCTCTGCTCCATATGTTTTGATTACTTTGGTAATTTCTTCCTTTTGCTCGGCTCTCGTTGGGTTCTTGCTCTCACTCTTCTTGATGTGATATTCTTGTCTCTATGGCACCAGGGCAAAAAGGTTTCCACTGTCCCTTGATAACTGGTAAAGGTCAGAGAGATCTGCTTCATTCTCTCTCTCTCTCTCTCTCTCTGTCTCTCACACACACACAAACTCACAAACATGCATGTGCACACGCACACACACACACACACACACACACACACACACACACACACACACACACAAGTACACACAAACACATTAGCACACACAGACACTCAAGCATACACACACTCAAGCACACACACACACACACACACACACACACACACACACACACACACACACACACACACACAAGCACACACACACACTTCTGCTCCACTGTTCTTTAGACTGATGCCGTGCTCCCCCAGAGTCGCGTAACTATGAGCACATTGTGCTTTAGGGATAAATATGCCAGCTATAAATATTTAATAACCTACTGTTGTACGTGGCTTCATGAAAGGACTTCACTTTCCCAGAGAGTATGAGAGTGAGTGAGTGAGAGGGGGAGAGAGTGTGAGGAGGAGAGAGGGTGAGGGAGAGAGAGAATGAGGGAGAGAGTGTATGAGTGAGAGAGCATATGAGGGAGAGAGAGTCAGGAAGAGAGAGAGTGTGAGGGAGAGAAAGAGTGAGGGAGAGAGAGTGAGGGAGTGTGAGGGAAAGAGTGTGAAGGAGAGAGAATGAGGGAGATAGAGAATGAAGGAGAGTGAGGGAGAGAGAGGGTGAGGAAGAGAAAGTGTGAGGGAGAGAGAGGGAGAGAGAGTGTGAGGGAGAGAGTGTGTGAAGGAGAGAGAGTGTGAGGGAGAGAGAGTGTGAGGGAGAGAGAGTGAGGGAGAGAGAGTGTGAATGAGAGAAAGTGTGAGGGAGAGAGTGTGAGAGAGAGAGTGTGAAGGAGAGAGTGTGTGAGAGAGTGTGTAAGGGAGAGTGTGAGGGAAAGAGAGTGTGAAGGAGAGAGAGTGTGAAGGAGAGAGAGTGTGAAGGATAGAGTGTGTGAGAGAGTGTGTGTAATTGCATGTTGCTGTGAGACCAGTAATGAGACAACGCCATCGAATGTGTCCGTCCCACTGCTGCAGTAAAGAGAACAAACCACCACGTTACTTAGGAACGCTTCAGGAACGCTCCAGGAACGCTTCAGGAAGGCTTCAGGAAGGCTTCAGGAACGCTTCTGGAACGCTTTTGGAATGCTTCAGGAACGCTTCAGGAAGGCTTCAGGAACGCTTCAGGAACGCTCCAGGAACGCTCCAGGAACGCTTCACTGCTTATGTCTGGGTGTGCAACTCATCCATTTCCATTCCAGTATGATCAGATTAGGTGCCATCTTGCAAAACAGAAATCTCGACTCAAAACCTTTCTGCCCAGAGAGTCTGTGAGAAGTACAAATTATATTCTAATTACCATCTGAAAATACGTCTCAAAAGAAAACGTGTTTCTGTGCAGCACAAAGACAACTGAGGCAAGAGGCTAAACTAAATTAACAAAACTTTTTCAAATCAGAAAGGCTACATGAAGCAGGTGATTCTGAGTGTATATGTATGAGTCATTTTTAATAGACCACTAACAGAACAAAAACTCATCTGTTTAATAACCCAAGCTATTTACCACATTACATTACTTTACTGTCTGTAATAAGCAATTTATAAGCACATTCCAAGCCTAGTTCAAATGTACATTGTGATAACACTTAAAAGATGCTTAAAAGATCGGTTATGATATGACTTTTGAAACAACAAAAAAATACATGAATAAGCAGTGTTTATTTCCCTGTGACATTTTTAAAGATAGGTTTAAAAAAAAAAAGAGTCTGAGTGTCTGACATTTACAAACACCCGAGATTAGTCACAACACTTGGAGAACCTCTTGTGTCTGATAGGTCCCTACACTCACACCACACACCATGCAATTTGTGCTAATTTGTCAGCGGGCTTTCTCTGAGTAGAACAGCTTGAACTCTGGGGGCCTGGTTTAGATGTACCATGTACTCTTAAACAGAACAGACAAGAATGCGCAAATAGGTTCACGGAGGTCAATGTTGCCGTGATAACGATCCAGCTAAATGGTCTACAGTATTAACGCAAAGAGCAGTGAAGACAAGAAAGTCCTTTAGGAGAAGAGACTTTCAAAACTAACTGGGCACACAACACTGCTGAAAAGGCAGAAGAGATGCTGAGCAAACACCTCCACGCAGCTCCGCAGTTGTGGAGAACAGTGAGCTGAGGACCGTGAGGAGCCAGGAAATGCAGGCGCTATCTGGGCACAGAACATGAGAAAAATGTTTTGGACTGAACCGAGGGAGCTGGCACGGCAAAGAGGGTCTGTGTCTACAGGCTGGAAGATGACATGGAACAGACTTCGCCAAACTGATTAATCCTTTCATAAAGTTCAACTTTTATTTTACATAACATTCAATCACAGATGACCTGGGTTCTGAATTAGAGAATTAGGATGTCAAACTCTGGTACTTGAAGGAAACGAGCTGGGTTCAATTACCTACCACCAACACCAATTTATGTTGTTCTCTGACAATATGACTTTGTTAAGTTTGACACACACCTTCTGATTCTTTCTGACGGCTTCATGCTCACACTGAGTGTGTCGTGTGTTGTAGTGTGGGGTGTTGCTGTAACCGTAGGCGCCGAGGTCAGAGGTCAGAGTACTGGATCTAGTCTAGGGCAGAACCTCTTTCACCAGATCCACTTCTCTCTGCTCTCCTTCTCTGTTCTGCACCGTCTTCGTAAGATTGGTCTCTCACATAAGGCAAACATAAGGAGGAAGCAGACGGTCAGAGAGCGTCTCTGGGGATTGAGAGGGATTGAGGGAGAAAGAGAGAGAGAGAGAGAAGAGAGAGAGAGAGAGGAACTTTATAGATTGGGAGACTTGTGTCTTTATGTAATGATTAATGGTTGATATCATGTTCTGGGGGGGCGGGGCTTAGACAGGTAAGACAGGCACGCCCATACATGGTTTCATTTGTTTCATTCTTTAGTTTGTAGGTTAGACTGGGGCGGAAGTGTTTGAGGTCAGTAAGCTTGAGTTATGTTTTGTTTATTTCGTTTCTTGAACGACGCCTTAGTCTAAGCCATTTTATTTAGTACTATTGGATTGTTTTTTGTATTTCTAAGACAAATACATTTTGTATACCGAGACACGTGAGGCCTAGCGTATTTGTTTTATGAATGGTTCGACAATTGGCTGCAGTATAGTGCATTCTACCATAACTCATCGGTGAAGTTACTAATAACGGTCCCACCTTCCCTCCAGAACCCCTCAGGTGTTAGTTAGGATTGTAACACTAGTTACACTAATTTGTTATTAGTTTTGTGTTATTTAGCCAGTCAATGTCAGAGAGAGTTTGGTTTCTTTGAAATTATTTCCTTGTAGAGTTTGGGACCTTCGTCTCACTCATCAGGGTGTGGTCACAGATTTTAAGTCCATAGATGTTTGTTTTTCATTTCTCCCCATTTCTTTTTTACTATTTTACTCTTAGTCAATTCCCACAAATCAACATGACAACCAGGAAGGCTGAGGCCTGTAATGTTCTTTCTCTGAGGGACATGCAGCCAATCACCATGAAGCTGATTTCTATACAGCCAGTTTGTGGGAAAACATGTTGTCAAAAACGCTATACAAATCTGAATTTGAATACTTGACGTCCACTGAAAATGCAGATTCCAAAACATGCAATTGTGTGCAAGGAGTGTGCAAATAAATCACCCCACTCACCACTCACTCATCTCTGTATTATTTTCTGCTGAATTCTACCATACTGGGCCACAGAGTGATGTGACTGGTACTGATTTTTTTTGGTCCGTTGACCTTGGCAAGCCCAGTCATACACTGCAGCACCATCGCAGATCACATCCAACAAGCAGCAAGAGAATCCACCGCACCGTAAGGTTCCCGGTGGTTGAGCTAGACGACGGTGTGTGGGCTGCCGTCTGTGTCCTGCAGAGTACAGGCAACACCGGCTGGTAAACAGTAGTGACTGAGCCCCAAACAAACAAACCTGGAAGTCTCACTCACTGGTACGGAGCCTGCAGAGAACCTACACAGTTGCCCAACTCTTGAACAACAGCAGTAACTTTAGTATGGGGAGAAAAAAACCAAACAAAAACAAACAAACAAACTAACAAACAACAGAACCGATGCCCGTCAGGCTGGGTTCCTGCTGTTCCAGACGCCGTGGGAACACTGTCACTATCCCACAACTCAAAGCAGCTGAGAGGGAGTCCATGTCCGTATCATCTGGGATTGAAGACTGCAAAACTTAACCGCTTGTTTTGTTGGTTGTTTGAGATTTTTCGGTATCTGTACCTCAATACTTTCCTGACAGAATGTGGTTGAAGAAAAAACTTGGAATAACTATTTATATTCTATGGCCTAATTACACTGGGTAACAAAATTGTTTTGTTTACCACAAACTAAAATAGATGGACCTTATAATATGTATACGTTTTACACTGAACTTGTTTTACATCAAGTATATATTTTTGTTCATAAGCAATGTTGTTATTACATTGAAAATATGTTCAAAATGACTTCTGGTACAGGTATTTGCTTTTTGCCTATTTTTGGCCACTGGAACATTCTTCTGTAATTCTAGCAATAGTGTGTCAACTCAGATAGGCTCCACTCTCCGTGGTACCATACGGAACATGACAAGAGAGCACACTGGAACCAAGACACTATGGGTCTTAGAACTATTCTGAAAACATTGGATGCAGCATATGAAGATATATAACAAACTGCTCTTTGATCTGGACCGAGGTATTTTTTTTTAAGGAAGCAAAATCATTCTTGACCACGGTCATCATTTACACTATATGGGCTAATGATTGAGTTCAGGCACTTTCAGCACAGCCCTTGCTGACAGGTATTTAAAATCAATTCCTTTGTGCCCCACTGGATCCGCCACAGTCAACTTTAAGTGCTACTATTGTGAAATGTGAGGATCTACGAGAAACAGCAACTCAGCTACAAAGCGCTAGATCAGGCTCTCACGGAGCGGGGCTGCTCAAAGGTGAAACGCACAGTGCGTTAAAATCCCCTCTGTAAAAATCCTCTGTTGCATCACTCACTAGAGCTCCAAACTGCCTCTGGAAACAACATCAACAATAGGACTCTGTGCCTGATGAAATGGGTTTCCATGGCATCAGGCAGGAGAGTGATGAAACGGGTTCCCACACAAGCTCACTTTGCCAAGCGCCGGCTGGAGCGGTCTGAAACACGCCACTGCTGGACGCTGGAGCGGTGGAGGCGTGTCCTCTGGAGAGATCACACTTCAGGATCTGGGAGTCTGATGGATGTGTCTGCGTTTGGGGGATGCCAGGAGAACGCTACCTAGCAGAGGTCACAGTCCCTCCAGCAGTGTGTTGGAGGAATAATGGTCTGGAGATGTTTCCATGGTTTGAGCTAGGCTATGTAGGTCCAGGGAATGCTACTGATACACCATGCAAAGACATTTTAGACAATTATATGTTTCCAACTTTGTAGTAATAGTGTGGGGAAGACACTCTCTTTTTACTGGCTGTGTCTCAGTTCCAAACGGTCCATAGAAACATGATGTGATGAGTTTGATGTGAAGGAACTCCAGTGGACTGCACAGAGCCTGATCTGACATACTCAATGGTTGTGGAATGCACAAGCTCAAGTGATGGTCAGCTGTGCCCAAACTTTGGTTATGTAGTGGATCTCATTAGAAATCCCACTGTTATGCTATGCCACGTCTAATTACTCTTTCGTATATGGAACCACAGCCAGTTGGTGGAGGTGGAGAGATGGGGATTAGTGAAGAGGGGGAGAGATGGGGATTAGTGAAGAGGGGGAGAGATGGGGATTAGTGAAGAGGGGGAGAGTAGGGATTACTGTTGGAATGGCGAGATGGGGATTAGTGAAGAGGGGGAGAGATGGGGATTAGTGATGAGGGGGAGAGATGGGGATTAGTGATGAGGGGGAGAGATGGGGATTAGTGAAGAGGGGGAGAGATGGGGATTAGTGAAGAGGGGGAGAGTAGGGATTACTGTTGGAATGGCGAGATGGGGATTAGTGATGAGGGGGAGAGATGGGGATTAGTGATGAGGGGGAGAGATGGGGATTAGTGAAGAGGGGGAGAGATGGGGATTAGTGATGAGGGGGACAGATGGGGATTAGTGATGAGGGGGAGAGATGGGGATTACTGAAGAGGGGGAGAGATGGGGATTAGTGAAGAGGGGGAGAGATGGGGATTAGTGAAGAGGGGGAGAGTAGGGATTACTGTTGGAATGGCGAGATGGGGATTAGTGAAGAGGGGGAGAGATGGGGATTAGTGATGAGGGGGAAAGATGGGGATTAGTGATGAGGGGGAGAGATGGAGATTAGTGAAGAGGGGGAGAGATGGGGATTAGTGAAGAGGGGGAGAGTAGGGATTACTGTTGGAATGGTGAGATGGGGATTAGTGATGAGGGGGAGAGATGGGGATTAGTGATGAGGGGGAGAGATGGGGATTAGTGAAGAGGGGGAGAGATGGGGATTAGTGATGAGGGGGACAGATGGGGATTAGTGATGAGGGGGAGAGATGGGGATTAGTGATGAGGGGGACAGATGGGGATTAGTGATGAGGGGGAGAGATGGGGATTAGTGATGAGGGGGAGAGATGGGGATTAGTGATGAGGGGGAGAGATGGGGATTAGTGATGAGGGGGAAAGATGGGGATTAGTGCTGAATGAGAGAGATGGGGATTAGTGCTGAGGAGGAACCACAAACTTATTTTGCACACTTACAGATTTTACTCATTTTTTCAATTTTGACAATAAACCGCACAGCAAAGAAATAATGTTGAACTCCCTATTAGTTTGTCATGGAAGATGAATAGCATTTGCATGTACTTTGTTTTGTCAGATGCTGTGCTTGTGCTGTTGCCATACATCCTTTATTTTATGCTGTGTAACCATGCCAATACTATTGGCATTACTCTCTTGGGAAACGAGCAAGTCCAACAGGATCGCTCCTAATTGTTTTAAGATTTATGGTTTTGCAAAAACAAAAAACCCTGTATAATACAACACAAAAGAATAATGAACATGTTCCTGCTGGGGAAATGAGAACGGGCACTCCTCAGACTCTCTGGAGGCAGTAGGCATAAATCTTACCTGGGCTTTGCCAAAATCATTTCAGCCAGCTCAGACTACCACCCATGAAGAAAGCATTGATGTGCTCCATTGGACAAAAGAGTGCTAAAGTTTTCCAAAATCCTTAAAAAAAAAAACACTGATTACAACAACCTCAATAGATACAGCCCTGTCTGATGATACTGGCTTGATTGTTGTTTTTATAGAATCTGAAATCGTAAAATAATTTAAAACATTAAACAATACCTTTGTACATGGTTCATATCGGTATTTATCTGGTTAATTCTGATATGAAAATAGAATGTCAAAAAAACTTTTCTGCATTCAAATATTCAGAATTGTTAGAACAACAGACTTTAAAGTAAGACTTAATACAGAATTTTAGAGTGTGACAACTGTTTCTTTGAAAATAAAACAAAAAGAAACACTGTTGTCCATGAGTATGAGCAAGGAACTCAGAAACGGATCAAAGCAGACCAGACTAGTGTAAAACGAATGTCAGACAATTAACAAGAACCAGCCTCAAAGAAAACTGCAAGCCGAGGGCATTTAAGACAATACAAATGAGCAGTGAACACATTAGCTGACTCGATGGATTCAAGGACAACTGCCCAAATTGTTCTTATGGATCCTTTCTGCTGCTCAGAGATATCGACTGCACTGTGGGCCAACTCCTATTAGCAGTTCATGCTAGGAGTAGATGTGTGTGATATAGCACACATTACCTTCCTAATCCCTTCCTCTTAAAGCTCTTCACAATGTCATAAAATCAAAATAAGCACGACTGGAGACACCACATACAACTCGTTCTCTTGTAGACACTATAGTGGGGGATGGGCGGTCCTCTCAGACTCACTTTCCTCTCAGAAAAGAAAAAAACCCAAGACACACACACATCGGTGTTCCTCCAGAGGTTAAGGCAAGCGTCAAGGTGGCTAGCAGGCTAATGGTATGAGATCATACTCACTGTCGTGTTTCAGCGCTGATGGGGTGATTAGGGCACAGATGTATACTGTAAGTGATGGTTAGAAACAGCATGCCTTCACTTCCTTTCTCTCAGGTTGACGGGTCAGAGCGAAATATGCAGTTCCATAAAAAAACATGTTTCCTCTCATTTTCTGTAATGATGTATATTCATAAAACCTCACTAGAACTTAAGAAATCGTATCACATAACACCTGAGAACTGACACCCGAGCCTTTAACTTAGCGGCCTGCCATTATGTGATTGTGTTAAAAACGCCAATCCTGCTTACATTACCATCAGGTGACACAATGAGCCAACCCTTATATAACATGTATCCGCTTGAACCCTGCAACTCTGTCCTGCCCATGACACACATTCAAATATCTGTTGGTCCTACAATACCAGGAAACGGAATCCTTGGCGCTGGAGTGCACGTCCTTGCGAGAGACGGCTGGCTTCACGATTTTAAGACCGCGGTACCAGGAACAGCGGGCAGCCCGTAACAGACGACAAGTCATCGGTGGACCGACGGGCTGTCAATCACCTCACCGACACTCCCCCCAGCTCACCTTGCACAATGAGGTAGACCTGGGAGGTCTTGGACTGCTGCTTGGTCTGTATGGAGCAGGTGTAGGGCCCCTCGTCGTACACGTCCACCTTCTGTATGCGCAGGCTGTACTCCAGCTGACCTTTGGTCACCAGGTCCACGCGGGGGTCCAGAGACCATTTGTCCTCCCCAGCAAAGATAATGTTGGAGCGGTTGAGCCAGGCCACTTTGGAGACTTTATCATCCACGTAGCACCTGGTAGATGAGAGAGAGAGGAAGTGCACTTAGGGTGGTGTCTATACACAACCTAACAAACTGGAGCGGTTATTTCACAGCTAAATTAAAAATTGGCAATTTAACACTTTAGCAGCACTAAAGTCTTAACATTTGAATCTTTTTTTTTTCATGTAGAGTTTAGAAAGTTGCTGTACTGACACAATATTTTCACTTACTGCCATAAAGGTTATGCTAAATGCATGACATACTCTTCTTGATAGATACACATATCCAAGACTGTTACGGATACAGTGTGCGGTGAAGAGACAACAAAAGTCGACACTTCGAGTTGATCATCTTCACTTATGTTTTTTGGTCATAAGATAAGGCCATTGCACTGACTACCAAAAGAGAAGTGTAGATATCATCAAACTGATGGACAGTGAGAGAGGAGCAGGTGGAGCAAAGACAGCCACATTTACTCTACAGTTCAGCGCATCTTAGCCGTGCGATCTTCTTGGCTCTGATCACAAACTACATGCTGTTTGGACACAGCTAAGTCGACATCAATGACCTTGAGCACCATCGCGTTCGAGCTCAGCACAGAACTGATCCCGTAAATGTTTCTACTCAATGTTGGGCTCCGGAGAGGTCTAGCCATCTCTCTCACTCTCCTGCTCTCTCTCCCTCTCTCTCTCTCTTCCTCTTTCTCCCCTTCATCTCCGTCCATCTGCCACTCTCCCGTCTCTTTACTGCAGACTAACGAGGCTTTTCAGCAGGGCCTGTCTGCTCGATCGACATCGGCTCTAAACAACAGCTAGCCAATCTCTCTCTCTGTCTGACAGCAAGCTCGGAGCAGTGACAGATGTGTGTGCTGGACGCCCGAGGCCTTGCTTGGGGGGAGAAAGAGAGAGAGAGAGAGAGAGAGAGAGAGAGAGAGAGAGAGAGAGAGAGAGAGAGAGAGAGACAGAGACAGAGACAGAGACAGAGAGAGAGAGAGAGAGGGGGGGGGGAGACCGAAAGGTACACACTCAGAAAAAGGAAATTGGGATGAGAAAGAGAGACAGGAAGAGTGAGAGAGAGACAGAAATAGACAGATTGAGAGAGATAGACCGGGGAGTGGGGGAGGGGCAAGAATAAAAGAATGAGGGAGTGAGAAACAGTGAGAGTGCTCCAACCTCCAGGAGGTTTTGTGTGAGACACTAATGAGACGAGGAAAGGCCCTTGGAGCGCATGAGCGAGAGGTTAAGGGAAGTTCACAGCCCATGCAGGAGATAGAACCCTAGAGGAACTTCCTGTCATAGCAGTTTCATTGTCCCTTTTATGGAGAAAGCAGCCAATCAGAGTCCAGTGATCACTCAGTCCCTCCTAACCCAGGCGCTGCTCACCATGTACTTCACACCTGCATTGGCAAGGAGTGAAGAAAAGCCAGGCTGTAAACATGTGTCTCCAACTCGTCTCATGAGTCTCCAACCCGAAGTCTCCAACAAGTCTCATGAGTCTCCAACCCGAAGTCTCCAACAAGTCTCATGAGTCTCCAACCCAAAGTCTCCAACAAGTCTCATGAGTCTCCAACCCAAAGTCTCCAACAAGTCTCATGAGTCTCCAACCCGAAGTCTCTAACATGTCTCATGAGTCTCCAATGCCTTTTTCGTATTACAACGAAACAGGACTTTGGTTATGTAGAGAAAAAATGTGTGAAATAAGAAACAGGTTCACAAGGCAGGTGGGGGTGGGGGGTGGGGGGGGTAAACACATGGTGATCTTTCCAATGTGGTGAAGGATGATCTTTACATTGCCCCTCAACTGCACCAGTTTGTCTGTTATGGACCCCAAAACACCTGAACAGGTGAAGTAACTCACATGGTGAAAGATAGACATTCCTGGTCTAGTGCATGCTGTAATTATTCATCTCAACATTTAAAACCCCAGGAACTAAGATGAGACCCCTCATCTTAGGTGAAGGTGTAGACCTTGGTGTTCTTGTGCATGGAGAGCTATGGTGAAGGTGTAGATCTAGGTGTTCATGGGCATGGAGAGGTATGGTGAAGGTGTAGATATTAGTGTTCTTGGGTATGGAGAGTTATGGTGAAGGTGTAGATATTGGTGTTCTTGGGTATGGAGAGTTATGGTGAAGGTGTAGATATTGGTGTTCTTGGGTATGGAGAGTTATGGTGAAGGTGTAGATATTGGTGTTCTTGGGTATAGAGAGTTATGGTGAAGGTGTAGATATTGGTGTTCATGGGTATAGAGAGTTATGGTGAAGGTGTAGATATTGGTGTTCATGGGTATAGAGAGTTATGGTGAAGGTGTAGATATTGGTGTTCATGGGAATAGAGAGTTATGGTGAAGGTGTAGATATTGGTGTTCATGGGTATAGAGAGTTATGGTGAAGGTGTAGATATTGGTGTTCATGGGAATAGAGAGTTATGGTGAAGGTGTAGATATTGGTGTTCATGGGTATAGAGAGTTATGGTGAAGGTGTAGATATTGGTGTTCATGGGTATAGAGAGGTATGGTGAAGGTGTATTTATTGGTGTTCTTGGGCATGGAGAGTTATGGTGAAGGTGTAGATATTGGTGTTCTTAGGCATGGAGAGTTATGGTGAAGGTGTAGATATTGGTGTTCTTAGGCATGGAGAGTTATGGTGAAGGTGTAGATATTGGTGTTCATGGGAATAGAGAGTTATGGTGAAGGTGTAGATATTGGTGTTCATGGGTATAGAGAGTTATGGTGAAGGTGTAGATATTGGTGTTCATGGGTATAGAGAGTTATGGTGAAGGTGTATTTATTGGTGTTCTTGGGCATGGAGAGTTATGGTGAAGGTGTAGATATTGGTGTTCTTGGGCATGGAGAGTTATGGTGAAGGTGTAGATATTGGTGTTCATGGGTATAGAGAGTTATGGTGAAGGTGTATTTATTGGTGTTCTTAGGCATGGAGAGTTATGGTGAAGGTGTAGATATTGGTGTTCTTAGGCATGGAGAGTTATGGTGAAGTGGGATGTTGTGACGCCGTGACTTCACATCAGGTTTGTTGGCTAGGAGCAGCGGAGTGCTGGTGCTCCAGGGACCCTCGTGTCACCGTGAGCTTCTGGCTCTGTCCTGTCAGCTGTGCTACTGCAGCTAGATCTGCGACTCTTGCACATTATATACCACCATTTCACAAACTGTGGTGTTTGACCGCACCTCATAATCCACCTTCTCTTTCTGCCTACATCCTGGACCTGGCTCAACTGATGTGGCTCCTCCCCTTCCATTAATGTGGCCCCTCCCACCTCCTCCCCTATCCACCCACTCCTCCGCCCACCTTGTCTCTTCCCATCCCAGGACTTAGTGAAGACTCTAGGCTGACAGGGCAGCTGCTTCAGGACAATTACAAAATCCAAATTAACCAAAGCACGTTTTCTTCAGACGTGTGGAACGTCAGGGAGCTCACTCTGACTGATTTACCATCACTGTCTCCTCATACCTCGCTTCCATGACCCTGAAGCATAGCTGGAGAAAGAGTGAGTGGCCCTTTATCAAAGAAAAAACACAAACATTGCATCCACAAGCATGGTCCAGCTGGCCCGGCACGGTCACGGTCCCGCCAGTGTCCTGACAGAAGTTCAGGTTCTGTGACATATACGTCAGTATACGATGATGCTTATAATCATCTCCTTTCTGTATTTGTAACAGTGAGATATTTTCTTATTTTTCTTTTAAATCCTAATAGCAACAATATAACAATATAACATGTTGAAGCGCAGATCTTAAGGGAAGGAGGTGAACGCCCCTTTGAGGAGGGCTGTGTTCTTCTGAGAGCCCAGTGCATGTTTCAGCGTATACTGCTTCTGTGTCATTGCTAACAAGTCACTCTCTGATGATCATCACTTTTATATGTTCCAGTGCATAGTGTGGAGGATGGCATAAGGCCTTGCAGCAATCAGATGTAAAACACAATATTTATGAGTGGTTTAAGTTGTAAATCGGTCAGATTTGACCCGAACACGACTGTTTATCTGTTTATCACTGGGTAAACAGAACAAAAGTTCTGAGGAGCACTGCTGAACCCTTCAGTTAGCATTCAGATCATCTGCACCATACAGGCAGCGGAGTGGGTCGCTTATGACTAGAAGATGAATGTGTTTAAAAATCAGATGTCAGTGTGTTCTCACGGACTCTCTTCCATTATGATCTTTGCCTTGTTTTCCGATCCATCACGCCTTCTTCAGAAAGAAAGGAACTAAGGAACTAAGGCCACTATGATTGCCGAGCTGAAAGCAGTTACTGTCTTTGTTAAAAATGGAGCAGCAGGTTTGTTTAGTGCTTAAATTAGTGGTGGATTCTCATTTATTCATCATATTCATACATATTCATCTCTTCGCAAGTGTATGCTATACATAAACATTAAGCTGTATTGTCATAAGAATAAGCTTATATAGAGCCTTATTCTTATTCTACTAGATATGGCCTAATTTTTATTATAATGTATTTGCATAAAATTAATTAGATTTATATCTTATTATGTGTATAAATTATACTTATATCTTATATTTAGACGTATTGTTTAGATGTTTTGTTGGTTTTAATGTCATTATGCTGAAAACAAACAGAAAGAGCAGACAGGATCCTTACAGTGTGGTGCCAGACACCCAGAGCTCCCTTATCTGTCTGGCCATTTTTCAGGTTTTGCTGACTACCCCAAAGTGCAGAAACACCCTGGAGTTGTGATTACCAGCTGGTGTGGGTGTCACACCACATCACCGTCTAGGAACAGGCCAGGGATGAACCTGACCTCAACCAGCTCAGTCTGCCAAACTAACACACAGCACACTAACACATACCAAACTAAAACACAACGGACTAACACACAACAAGGGGCATGTTGTGGGTTAACTGTGTACAAATACAAATGATAAACAAACAATATGCAGAGATGTAATGAAAGGTACTTTCTATTAGTAGACATTTCAATTCATAGCGTTTCCAGCCATTAGCAGGTTTAATATTTGTGCATCATTTCATTGTTAAACTCAATGTTTAATTAATGTATATAAAAGACAAATGAGGCCAGGCTTGTGTTGGTATATTTCAGGACCCATGACAGTTTTCTGTTTTATATTGCACTGAATACTTTTATTTTTACTATATGGCATTAAATAAAAAAGCCTCTACACTGTTGTTTGTTTGCAGCTGTGGAAATGGACCAAGCTGCAAGCACTGTGTGCAAGTTTACAACAGGAGAAAGAGCATTAAAGCTTTCCACAGGATAGATAGGGTACGGAGACAGAAAGGGCAGCCATATTAAAACCTCCATGTCATCACGAACCTGAGGTGGGAGGAGGGAGAAGTAAAGAGAGGGAGAGAAAGAGAGAGAGAGAGAAAGAGAGAGAGAGAGAGAGAGAGAGAGAGAGAGAGAGAGAAAGAGAGAGAGAGAGAAAGGGGGAGATAGAGGGAGAGAGAGAGAGAAAGGGGGAGAGAGGGAAAAAAGGAAGGAAAGATGGAGGGAAATAAATTGCAGTATGAAGGTGAGGATGAGGATGGTTCTTTCACCTTGTGCTTCATCAGAAGGACTTGCTCCCTATGCACCTCACTTATCAGAGAGGCCTCTCGCACTCCTCATATCAACTATATATCACACCCCGACACCTCCCTCCTATCCACACACACACACACACACACACACACACACACACACACACACACACACACACACACACACACACACACACACACACACACACACACACACACACACACACACAGAGACAATCAGATAGTGGAGACAAATGTGATGGAATACTTTCTCCTACACAGTACGTGTAGCAGACAGAGAAACACAAACTCAAACACACACACACACACACACACACACACACACACACACACACACACACACACACACACACACACACACACACACACACATACACACACACACACACACACACACACACACAAACATACACACACATTGTCTTTAGTATTGTCTAGTGCGTGCGACCTGCCCCTCCTGCCCCAGGTAGACGCCCCTCTCAGCCCCTCCTGCCCCAGATAGACGCCCCTCTCAACCCCTCCTGCCCCTCCTGCCCCAGATAGACGCCCCTCTCAGCCCCTCCTGCCCCTCCTGCCCCTCCTGCCCCAGATAGACGCCCCTCTCAGCCCCTCCTGCCCCTCCTGCCCCAGGTAGACGCCCCTCTCAGCCCCTCCTGCCCCTCCTGCCCCTCCTGCCCCAGATAGACGCCCCTCTCAGCCCCTCCTGCCCCAGGTAGACGCCCCTCTCAGCCCCTCCTGCCCCTCCTGCCCCAGGTAGACGCCCCTCTCAGCCCCTCCTGCCCCTCCTGCCCCAGGTAGACGCCCCTCTCAGCCCCTCCTGCCCCTCCTGCCCCAGGTAGACGCCCCTCTCAGCCCCTCCTGCCCCTCCTGCCCCAGGTAGACGCCCCTCTCAGCCCCTCCTGCCCCTCCTGCCCCAGGTAGACGCCCCTCTCAGCCCCTCCTGCCCCAGGTAGACGCCCCTCTCAGCCCCAGCTTCCACTTTTCACAAGGATCCAAGTTTTCTCTTTAGCGCTCAACAGAGATCCAGCGGCTGGACTGTACAGGACGGGTGACGGTTGGGGAGGAGGACATCGTGTCTCTCGTGTCTCTCTCACTGCAGAGCTGCAGTGGACTTCTTACAGAAATCTGGGGCAGGCTACATGCGTCTGTCCTTCTCTCCCTCACTCTCTCACTCTCCTTCCCCCCATCTCTCACCGTGTCTCCTCTCTAGCTCTGGGGCACTGGAGTTATTTAGACTCAAACCAGCCAATTGTGGGCACTCCTAATAAACTGTTTCACATTGACTTTGGCAGGTGTGCTGTTTAGTGAATGTTCATGAGGGTTTTCCAGCACTGGCGTGTGTACACTGCTCTGCATGGGTGCTCAGTGCCTACAGGCTGAGCTCTGGCCTGGAATTAGTTTGTGGCGTTTCACAGACGCATCTGCTGCCCTCAGCGAGGTGATGGTGTGGACGCACGAGCACCGTTCTGACGTGCTGGATATGCGTGGGGGGTCCACGCCAAAGTGCTTCATTTATCCTGACAGGTGTTTGACTTTCTATTAATGAGGCGATCGTATCCTAGCGCTTCACCAATAACCACTCGCAGAGGGGGCAATCTAGCTGGAAACCTCCCCAAAAAAACAACAAAACAACAAACAACAACAAGGAAAACAAGATAAATGAGGTGTGCTCTGAGCTTGGGCAGGGACTCACTGATATCAGCAACAACAGTGCTAATAAACACATTAAAAAATCTTTCTTCACACCTGAGAAATCCATGCATAAAAGACTAAAGAAACAACAAACAGCAGAACTGAATGACTTGAACTGTTCTATCAGTATAATATAAATAATATACAACAGGCGGTTTGACTTTTACGCTGTCGGTAAGTGCTTGTAAACTTTATCTTAACTTTCCTGTGTACAGCATCAGAACCTGTCTGTTAATCTTGCTGTACATCCAGTATGGGCCAGTGTTACTGTGTAATATCGTACATCTTTTATCAAGAGGAAGAACAGCATTGGTCCTCAAGGCCTGAGCAAAATTATTTGCGCCCAAAGAACTAAAAGTGTCATTGGCAAGTGATGGGGTCTGCAAATACAACTTTTAAAACATTTGCACAAATAACAAATATGCAAAGCCATTATCTTGGTGTAGTCTCTAAGCTGTTTTTTCTTTGTAAATTTTCAACAGAATAATGACTTCATCAGTATAGCTAAGAATTCACTGAGATTAACTAGACTAATAATAAGCTGAAATAAATAGCAGTGGCAGCGCTATGCTAACTTGTCCATGATAGCTTTCACTCATTATTAAGCTAATTAGCATATCTCACCAAAGGTATTCATCCTATTTAACCACATTAGCATATCACACTGAAAATATTCATTATTAATTATATTAGCATATCTCTCCATAAGTAGCCATCAAAAGCCTGTGACCTGCTTAGACGTTCTGTCTTTGGCTATAACTAAAAATGTGTCCACTCACACTCAGGAAAATGTGAAGCTTTGATATTAGTATGTGAGGAAATAAATAAGAAGTCACATGACCACAACAGTTGTCAGAAACACTCTAGAGCTCTGCAGTGATTAAAGAGCTATTTCAATCGTCTGTAAAAAAAAAAAAGTTTGTCTCCATATCAGTAGAGAGCTTTTTTAATGAAGGACTGAGAGATGATTCATTATTAAAGTATATGCTCGTACTGTAGTGAATGGACATTCTGCCATGAATAATTTAGCTGTGGCATAGAAGAGAAAACAGTGAGAGAAGAGAAGAGAACTAAGAGGGAGAAAACGGTGAGATAAGAGAAGAGAACTGACAGGGAGAAAACAGAGTGAGAGATGAGAACTAAGAGGGAGAAAACTGAGAGAAGAGAAATAAGGGAGAAAACAGTGAGAGAAGAGAACTGACAGGGAGAAAACAGAGTGAGAGATGAGAACTAAGGGAGAAAACAGTGAGAGATGAGAACTAAGAGGGATGAAACAGTGAGAGAAGAGAACTAAGAGGGATGAAACAGTGAGAGAAGAGGACTAAGAGGGATGAAACAGTGAGAGATGAGAACTAAGGGAGCAAACAGTGAGAGATGAGAACTAAGAGGGATGAAACAGTGAGAGATGAGAACTAAGAGGGATGAAACAGTGAGAGATGAGAACTAAGAGGGATGAAACAGTGAGAGATGAGAACTAAGAGGGATGAAACAGTGAGAGATGAGAACTAAGAGGGATGAAACAGTGAGAGATGAGAACTAAGGGAGTAGACAGTGACATAAGAAGAGAACTAAGAGGGAGAAAACTGAGAGAAGAGAAGAGGACTAAGAGGGAGAAAATAAAGTGAGAGAACTGAGGAAGAAAACAGTGAGAGGAGAGGACTAAGAGGGAGAAAACAGAGTGAGAAATGAGAACTAAAAGGGGGGGAACCAAAGTGAGAAATGAGAACTAAGACATAGAAAACAGAGTGAGGAAAACAGTTCCAGAGAGAGACTGAATGACAGGGGAGAGACCCAAATGGAAGTCTATGAAACAAATGCAGGGGAAGATAATGAAGACTTTGTTTTTCTGGGCTGCAAAGATTCTTATAGAAAAAACAAACAAACAGAGGAAGTGCTCTTACCCTCCATGCACTGATTTAGTAGCTTCCCTAAAGCAGCAACACACACACACACACACACACACACACACACACACACACACACACACACACACACACACACACACACACACACACACACACACACACACATTGTAGCTCTCATTGTGACTTTCTTTTTCAGCATTCCATGCTTTTGTTTCTTTATCAACGCCTAACTTGCCCAAATTCACCCTCAAGAACATTCTCTCTCTCTTTCTCTCTCTCCCACTCACTCTCTTTATCTTTCTCTGTCCTCTCTCAGAAAGACAAAGACTTATAGGAAAGTAAAAGAAAAGAGAGGGAAACTAAAAAAGGAGGAATCTCTATATTGTTTGAAGATGAAACAGACTCACAACCACTGAGTGTGTATAATGTGTGTATTGTGTATGTAATGTGCATGTGTGTAATGTGTGTATGTAATCTGCTTCAGTAGTGTGTTTAAAATCATGACCAGACAATTCTCATTAACCAGTATACAACAGTTGCTCTACACACATATACACACCCACACACACACCCACATACCCACCCACACACACACACACACCAGCACAAACATCATTAACTACTAGTACAGCAGTGCTGGATCCTTATTGGACGTTTCTCACTGCATGAAGGCCAAGTGACTGTGGCCTTCTCAGACGTGTGACCACACACACGCGCGTATGAGTGTGTGTGTGTGTGTCAGGTTGTGTTCAGAAGCCTCATTAGGGTTACATTAGTGATCCATATGCATGGCAAACAGCTCGTGTCTCTAGAGATGTGCTGCGACAAAAAGCCCTCCAGAAGGGTCACCAGCAGGCCAGGGAGCACAGGGAGGTGTGAGGACAGCAGCACTAGTGTGTGGCCCAGTCAGGCCCGCAGCACATGGATGCCACTGGTGAGGAGAACATGACAAACCGCTGCATGGAAACAGATGTCAGGTGTTTTCTGGAGAATAACACTGCCTTTCGTTGTTATTGTGGCTATGAAAATGAGGTAATTCCAAGAGCTATTCATTCAGGAATCCAAACAACTTCAAATGGTCTGCAAACATTTATCTCCCAGCTGCATGTGTGTGTGTGTGTGTGTGTGTGTGTGTGTGTGTGTGTGTGTGTGTGTGTGTGTGTGTGTGTGTGTGTGAGTGTGGTTCTGCATTCCTGTATTCATCAGCAGGGTGTTTGAAGCTGGGAAGGGCGTCCTGAGCTGGAGTCCCCAGACTGACCCAACCCTTTCCCCAGACACAGGGCCTGTTCCCTGGGCCACGACTCCACCAGTCTCTGCTGTCACAGATGGCTTAGCCGCCTGCCCCTCTCTGGCGAGTGCGGAGGAGGGCTGCGCCCCAGCCATGTTCTCCCATCTGCTCCCTCTCTCTCTCTCTCTCTCTCTCTCTCTCTCTCCCTCCCTCTCTACATCTCCCACCCCCTCAGATAATCTTTCACTTTCTCACTGTCTACAAACTGCCCTCGTCCTCCTTTCTCTTCCTGTCTCTCTCCCTATTTCTCTCTTCCTCTGTCTCTCTCCCTCTGTCTCTCTCCCCTGTGTCTCTCCTCTTCTGTCATACTCCCCCCCTCTCTCTCTCTCTCTCTCTCTCTCTCTCTCTTCTTCCCATCTCTCTACCTCTGTCACAACTCACTCTATGACCACACTGGAATACCCAAACTTACCCAAAACACAACCACCTACAGACCCTCCTACACACACCTATCCATCCACACACACACCTATCCATACACACACACACACCTATCCGTCCACACACACACATACACACCTATTGTAATTCCCAGCCTGAGGCTCTGTGAAGGAAGGATCAAGACAGTGATGTTCTGCTCAATGTTGTGTAAATACCAGCTCACTGTGTTGATCAGTACGGACCCACAATATGTCAAACCGCACAGAACAGCACAGGGTGTATATCTGCACAGAGTCAAATCGTACATGAAAACAACATCTCAAATCATTTACAACACTGATCCCATAAACTGCGTCCACACAAGGCTCCAGAAGCATCTGAGTAAACTTGGTGCTACTTTATGTTTCATTAGCGATTTATCCCCACCTTTGGGCAGGAAACAGAAGGGGGATTTAGTCGGATTTAGTGTTTTTTCTCTTGACTCCGAAGGTGGGACATGGCTTGTGGCCTCTCCAGGACAGCTGGCCTCTGTCCATGGTGCTAGAGCATCAGACTCCGCTGAACTTCAGCACCTGTGTTGTGGACAGCTGGCCTCTGTCCATGGTGCTAGAGCATCAGACTCCGCTGAACTTCAGCACCTGTGTTGTGGACAGCTGGCCTCTGTCCATGGTGCTAGAGCATCAGACTCCGCTGAACTTCAGCACCTGTGTTGCAGACAGCTGGTCGCCCTGCACGGCTGCAACAACAAACCCCAGCAGGACCCTAATCAGGACAAGCCTGCACCAGCACGCCCCCTCCCCAAGCCCACTGTGAGAGACACTTGTCCCGGGGACGGAGGACGTGTGCGGGAGCAAGACCGATACCTCATGGGTCCTTCCTGTTGGGTTTTCATTCAGTGGTACCAGTATCAGTGCCTGGAGCTTGGTATCAGCATCCAATCAGAATAATTTAAGTACACATTGGGTAAACACATTTTTTTTAAATGAACATCTTTTACTAAAATAACATCACTTTGAATAAAAAGCCCACACTTTTTGAATTTACATGCTTTCAATTATCAGGTGTTTATTATTCACTTATGACTGTGGCAAAAGGCTGCTTAGTGATTTCTGTCTAAATGCCACTGCTGTTTTACAGAGAGATGGGTGTGGTGTGGCTCGGGGGGGGGGGGGGGGGGGGGGGTCTCAAAAGCACGGCGGCTCCCCCACGCTTTATCGACAGAGCGGTGCTCTTTTGAAATGGGATAAAAAGCTTCAGCTTTTTAGAAAATCACTTTTTTCACCTGACCAATCACAGCAAAAAGAGAAGGTTGCTAAGAAGTGGGGTGTTTGTCAATAATAACACAGTTTCCCATAGTTCCGTTACTAAGCAGTGTCAAGTGTTGTGTATCAAGGCACGCAGTTGTCATTGGTTTAGCCAAAACTGCGATACAAGTATGACCTGTCTATCAGGCAAGATCAAATACAAAAGAACAGATGGGAACACAGCCTAAATAACACAATGAAATAAGAGCAATTACATAAGTGTAAGTACGTACACCAGCTACAAAAGACAGAAAACTAGTCCAGGATCGGTGCTCTCCCTGGAGAGCTATCCTCTTAATTTGTGACTTTGTAATCACACTTTGCAGTATAACACTGATCACTTCAGTTTAATCAGATTTTTCTCACAAATATCTCAAAATATAAGAAACTATGTCCTGAGAACTGGTACACACACATGCTGTAACTACCGACCACGTCTGGTTCAAAACTGGGTTAGGCCAACAGAGTAATCTTAATGATGTGTCTAGCAGTGAGTGCTAATGCTGCAGGGGCTCTGCTCCTGCTCAGGGGGTCGCCAGGCTGCTGAATGCTTTCGGTTTCCTTGTGAAGCCCATATGCATCGCAGGACAAGCCCCCACGCCTGTTAATGGAGGTGAAGATGGGGGTGAAGATGAAGGTGAAGCCCTTCAAACATCCAGCTCGCTGTCACGTAGGGCAACGCCCCCTCTCGTAGCTGTCACTCTGGGTTCCCTCATGTCTGTGTTCCCTGCCTGTTTGTCCCGCCCTGCTCGTTTATTTTGATTCCTCGTTTGTTACCACGCCCCTGTGTCATTGTCATCACCTGTCCCTAGTTTGGTTCTATGTATATAAGTCCCGTCATTCCCCAGTCGTGTCATCCGTGATTTTGTCTATCCATTTGTTCATGCTGTCGGTTTGTGCTTACTGTTCGCTGTTTTCATCTTGCTCGTGAGTTTGTCTGTGTTCCCCCGTCGTGTTCAGTATGCCTGTGTACCTTTGTTATTCGGGCTGCCCTCCTGTGATCGACCCTGCCTGGCTTTCTGACGATGAGTATGGTATTCCCTTTAATAAATCTCGCTCCTCTCAGCGATTGTGTCCGTCTCCTCGCTCCGTAGCGCGAGCTACGTTACACTCGCCATAGAAATGTTCCCCAAAAACCTCTTTGCTATCTGTGAAATTATAATTGCTTTGATAATTGTTTCAGATTTGTGATCCATTAAAAACCATTCAACGCATTATAAACTAATTCACCAGTTGCGGTTACCATGAAAATTGTAGGCAGTGGATTTGCAATTTAAAAATGAGACTTAAGATCAATTTTCTAACATGTAACACCCATAAGACTGATTTAATGTCACATTATGTGGACTAATGAGAAGTAAACCTGTTCCACCAGAGAAATACCTCAGCTAAAATGTTGGGATACATTGGTTTAGCATAAAAATATACCACTGCAAAGACAAAGAAGAAGTGTAATTAGGAGCTTTATCTCAATGTGTGAAGGTGTGTGCGTGTGTGTGTGTGTGTGTGTGTGTGTGTGTGTGTGTGTGTGTGTGTAAACATCTCATTATCATACACCATGTTTGTTGGGCCAATTCTGAGTGCTACCTATTGATGCAGCAGCCTGCAGTGATGTCGGTATGATCAGTCTGGACTACCCAGCTCTGCTACCACAGGATGCATTCAATGAACACATTAAACAAATGAACCAACACTACGAAAAAAGGGCTGCAATATGCAAAGCAGCAGCGTCCATTAGTGCAATGACCAGGCATACTCTCCAAAATAAAAGTCCCCAATAAAAATCAATGGGACAAAAGATACAAATAGAAGATCAATGAAAACGCACAGAAGCTGGGCTAGAAGACAGAGACTGATATGGATCTGGTGTAGATGAAAGGCCTTAGCAGGAGAGTTGAAGGAGAGTCCAAATGGATGTACATGTGAAGTGAAGGTGGGAAGAGCTACAAGAGTAAGAAAGAAGTGGGTCCATTAGGTGTGAGGCCGGCGGCCCCTGATTAAACACTACCTGAAGGGGGGTTTCCTTAAGATCCATGGCAGGTTTGTGGGTTTCAAGATCACCATTAGGAGCAGTTTACAAAAAAGAGAGAGAGAGAAAGAGAGAGAGATGAGACAGGCACACACAGAGGAGAGACAGAGAAGAGACACAGAGTGAGAAACAGGGAGAAAAGAGACATAGACACTGCCCTGAACACACTGTGTTTGTAAATAAGGGCGTGTTCTCTGTAAATGAGGGCGTGCTCTCTTTGATGTGAGTGTGTTTGTAAATGAGGGCGTGTTCTTTGTGAGGTGGGTGTGTTTGTAAATGAGGGCGTTCTTTGTGAGGTAGGTGTGTTTGTAAATGAGGGCATGTTCTTTGTGAGGTAGGTGTGTTTTTAAATGTGGGCGTGTTCTTTGTGAGGTAGGTGTGTTTTTAAATGAGGGCGTGTTCTTTGTGAGGTGGGTGTTTTTGTAAATGAGGGCGTGTTCTTTGTGAGGTAGGTGTGTTTGTAAATGAGGGCGTGTTCTTTGTGAGGTAGGTGTGTTTGTAAATGAGGGCGTGTTCTTTGTGAGGTGGGTGTGTTTGTAAATGTGGGCGTGTTCTTTGTGAGGTGGGTGTGTTTGTAAATGAGGGCGTGTTCTTTGTGAGGTGAGTGTGCTTTTTGCCCTGCAGCAGTTTCAGATCAATAGTTCAACAGTGTTATCAGATCAGACACAAAATACATTAATTAATGATGCCAAGATACAAGAGTACAAGAGTACAAGAGGCCTGAGGAAAACAACATCAAACACACACATACAGACGTACACACACACACACACACACACACACACACACACCCACACACATTCACGCACGTAAACACATGCATGCACACACACATATCTACACACACACACACACACACACACACACACACACACACACACACACACAAAGGTGCGGTGAGCTAAGATCTCTTACACTTCAATTAAACATACTGTTTTCTCAAATCTCTAAACAATTACACAGAAATGCCTGAAACACTTAAATCATTTTCAGAAGTTTCCAGTGTCTAACAATATACGTTAGCATCAGTTATTGGCAGTGTTTTCCATCCTGGTAAAGACAGCACTCCTGTTTCTGCTGTTCAGGCGTGTGGTACACGACACTGCAACATTATTATAGATCAGCTCATGAGCTACAGCTAAATGCCTTGAGTAATTTTACTGTCATTCGCATG
>NC_135226.1:12210823-12233323 GCF_052324685.1 Brachyhypopomus gauderio
TTCTGTGATGGTACCAACCTCAAAGAAACCTCACATCAACCTCATAGAAACCTCACACCAACCTCATATCAACCTCATACAAACCTCATATAAACCTCATACAAACCTCATATCAACCTCATACAAACCTCATATCAACCTCATACAAACCTCATATAAACCTCATACAAACCTCATACAAAGCTCATACAAACCTGAAATATACAAACCTAATATAAATCTCATACAAACCAACCTCATGCAAACCTCATACATACAAGCCTCATTTAAACCTCATACATACCAACCTCATATAAACCAAAATGAGGTTTGCTTTCCCATTAACAGCAATTCAGCAGTGCTTAGTTATACGGTTATGCTTTTTACTGATCTCAGCAAACAGGAAATTGCATTTGCTTTCCTCGTGGTACACTCCAGTGCTGTTGCAGTGTGCTCCTGATCCCTGGGGTCCAGTTCGGGCTTTGGGTCTCACTGCACGCCTCGTTACCTCGTTTCGCCCTGCCTTAACTGATAGCTGTGGCTTATGAGGATCCTGCAGGGGAACGACACCTCTGTCTATCTCTCCGTACACACACACACACACACACACACACACACACACACACTCATCACCTTTGCTTGTTTTAAGATTTATGAGATTGGTGCTTTTTCTAAGCTTTTCGCCGTGGGTATGTGACCTTGTTCTTTGTGGAGTTGTGAGCTGTGTGTGGAGTTCTGGTGTATACTGTGGTGGAACGTAGGTGGTGCCGTGATTGTGATTGGGATTACCTTCTATTTTTCTAGTTAGGAAGTGTAGAACCATGTTTCATGTTTTACATGTGGGTATTTTTTCTAATTATTATTTTGGTGTTGGTGTCAAACCACTCCTGAAGTTGCATCTCTCTCTCTCTCTCTCTCTCTCTCTCTCTATATATATATATACTGTATATATATATATATATATATATATATACTGTATATATATATATATATATATATATATATATATATATATATATATATATATATATATATATATATATATACAGTATATATATATATATATATATATATATATATACTGTATATATATATATATATATATATATATATATATATATATATATATATATATATATATATATATATATATATATATATATACACACAACTGACCTGCACTGGGAGTTGAGTTGTGGCCTCAGACTTAGTCAAACCAGGCCAGATCTATCCATCAATTTCAGATTGTTTCAAAGAGTGGATCCAAGCATGAGCAGTTGCCAATGAGTAGTATAAAAAGTGCCTTGAGATTTTCTGATGGGGAAGCTGCCATGCTGTTTCCTATGTTATTTAATTTTAAGGACCTCGGTTGAAGATGAAACTCGTAGAAGACATGTGGCCTTGTCCTGATGTGAAGTGGAAAAGACAACCCTTTTGTTAATGAAGTATGCTTAATGAACTTTAATACATTTTGTAGTTGCTATGTTTTATGTAAACAACAAAAACATTTCATGTGAGGGTGCATTACAAAATATTCAACATTTAAATGTGTTTAAAACACATGCTTTAGTATTTATGTTTTGGTACACAGATGTGCCTACAATGTTAGCTATTAACCTTAAGAACAAAATTAGGCAAGCCATCAGATGCACAGTATTTCAACCACGAGAAGGAAATCATTCTGGAAAGAATGAATAAATGATAAATCTAAAAGATTTATCTTTCATTTTAGAAGTCCTTCAGAACTAATTTTGACCTTCAGTCCTAAATCTTATGCAATGCCCTGCATTCTGAAAGTGGTGACGTATCATAAAATGTGGCCTCTGTTTTATGTTTTGTGCATCATTTTATGTAACCATGCCTAATAAAAGACACATGGCATTTCCCCAAAACTTAATGTCAACCATGATGTAATCGATGCAAATCACAGTCCTTCACAAGCTTGCTGCATTTCTTGTTTTGAGCATTTTACATACAGTGCCTATGATTTAAAACTGCAGGGTTGCCAACTTATCAAGATTGCTTGGAGTGAGATTTGAACCTGGAAGGGGTGGTGTATGTAAGTTGTTGGGGGGGGGGGGGGGGGGGTGTTGAACGTAAGTTGTTGATGGGGGGGTGGAGAATGTAAATTGCTACCGGGGCGGTGTAAAATGGACACAAATTAAGTATTATATTGCGATCGATCGCCAGTGGTTGGCGCCAGAGCAAACTAGTAACTCATTGAATCATGGATGTGGATCAGAGGTAAATAAACTAGATTTTTTTTTCGGCGTGAGAGCGTGTGAAGACGGTCAAATGCGTGTGTCTCACGCTCAATGCGTGAGAGTTGGCAACCCTGAAACTGTGATGCAGAAGAAACAGGAATCACAACATTTCAGCCATGTTACTGCTCCTCATACTGGCAATCTACTGTTAATCACTGGTTTTGAAATGTATTTTTAATCAGTCCATCAAAAGCATGTTTGTAGTCTCATGTTTGTAGTTTGTAGTATTGTTTGTTTAATTAAAATGCTTCATAGATGTTTACCAGATCTAAAAGTAGCTAATTTTAGTTAGACTAAAACAAAACCTAAAATCAAAAACTTCATTAACCTGCAACTTTGGCCCTAATATTTCAAACAAGGCAGCACACCCACATAAAATGACACAGGCAGCCTACATCATCCTTGAAAGCATCAGTAAACTACAAATGCAGACCACCAAACTCAGCTGAAGTTTATGAAGGCCTATTTATTATTCACTGTATACTAACATTGGCTACATTGAAATATTACCTTGAACAGCTAGCTAGCTAAGTGCAGAACACACATTAATGATGTAAATAATTAACATAAAGGTTAAGCACTTATGTCAGAGGCAGTAAAGTTACCTTTACACCACAGTATATCCTCGGACCCCTTCATTTAACTTTGTTTAACTACTTCTTTAATATTATATTTCATGCAAGGTCACACATCCAGATGAAACACCTTCATGCAACCAAACCTTCATCTCTGCAGAAATCACATGGACGTCAGCTAGGCTGCAAATGCAGCAGATAGATGCATATGACCAGTACACCTGATATCACTCACTGCTTATCAGCTAACGTCAGTGCAATGGAGTAATGGTGAAGATAAATATGGCTAGTGGCTATGTAGATACACCTGTACACCTGTAGTACGCATTTACATTAGAAAATACTGGAAGTTAGTCGAAGAGAGTTTGCCTCCTCATCTTTATCTGTGATTAGGTGTTTTCTGTTGTAAATGAACCACACTGGTGATATTTGCAGAAGAAATATGAATTCCTTTATATTATTTCGTCATAATTTCAAATATTTGTAAAAAAAAAACAATATTAATGGTCCTGGACATGTCTAGTAATGTGCATGAATTATAATGGTATATATAAATAAAAGAAAAAATCTTCAGTTTATGTTTTTTCTATATATTAAATGTACCAGTATCAACCAGCAGTCGGTTCTACTGATGCCATTAAGTCTGCTGGACCAATAACTGTTGGAGTGGAGTGGTTTTGAAGTGCATGACATCCTGGATTTATGTTATGATTTATGTTATTCAACATTTTTATTTGAAGCTGACACAGCATTTCTTGACCTCCTGCCCTATACATCATCTGCTCTGGGCTCTGGTCAGTCAGTGTGCTTTAGCTCAACTGAGTGGTGAAAGCCAGATGCTCTTTATACAACCATGCGTGCTTTGTTGAACAGTTAAGATTTATTATCCTGCCAATGATACGCTGGATGAAATGAGATTATAAGTCAGCCTGGGTCAGAGATGGGCACTCAAGTGAGCGACTTGAGTTGAGTTTGCACTTAAGTCACCTAAAAAAAGATTTCAGATTTGACTTGAAACTCGTCCCTAATGACTCTCGACTTGACTCGGACTCGTCCACAATAACTCGTGAAAAAATAAGAGTCATTCCGTTATCCAGACGCTGTGTGCGAGTTTTAAAAGTACTTTCTTTGCCATTATTCCTTACTTTTGTTTCGGTGATTTGGGACGCAATCACTTTTCTCGTGACGTATCACAACATCCACTTATCAAAAACGGGAAAATGGAGAGAAGAATTAATTTGTAAATAAACGAGGCTGCCATGGCTACGGCTAGAGTACTGTACGTGGAGTCTTTGGCCATAGGGAATCCTTGGACACAACCGAAGGACACGACGTGTAAAGAATGTGGGAAACAAATTCAAGACACTGGACCGCCCATACAATACACCAGATAAAGATGGTTTTTGTTTTGTATGAAGAAAACAAATAAAAAAAAAACGATATTTATTTGGATGGGGTTAGTTTTACATGGGAATGTGGGCTACAGCAGTTATTGCTATTATTATAAATATACTATTATTGTACAGTTATTATTATTGATTTTAGTCTCATCCGAATGTGCTGCCAGACATTTTTACCAACTGTGTTAGTAATGATTTCATTGCCTTTTGTAAAACAAGCCATAAAGTAACAAATCGACAGGTAGGTAAACAGTACATTACATCCTGGAGAAATTACCTTTACACTATTTTACTCAAGCATGGAGGCGCTCGAGGAAGATTGCTCTTATAAGGTGCTGGGTGTAAAGGTTTTTTTGTCAGTGACAAATAATATCTGTCCCTTCTGGTAAGGGAAAAAATTCTGTATCCTATATTATTGTACTTTTTTTTTCTACCAGATTTTGGTTTTTTGATTGTTTGAAGACAAGTGAGTTAACACTGGTGTATTGAACCGACATAAAAACATCAAATTCTCCTGTTGTAGTTTTTTCAAACTGAACATTTCTTGAATTTAGTTTGCAGGTGTCTGCTGCTGTACGTTAGTAGGACATACACATGTAGGTTATATTTTAGTTAGCTTGCTAGTTTACTTTGTTCATCTGATACACACAACCTTATCTCTCTCTCTCCGTTTGCACTCACAAGGCCTACAAGCTGACTTGCATTCAAGCTACACTGCTCAACATGGCGGACTGAAACTGGTTTAATTCCTTTTAAATAGGCTATTTCTGCAGTCATCATTGAGAAAGGCTCAGAAACCACAGAGACAGGCTCACTATTGTCCACCTCGAATAATTTACTGACAAAATGTTAATGTGAATCAGCTTAACCATGGGTGTAGCATTATTCGTATTATGACTATGATTAATGATTACAATTCAGAGAAACGTATGGAAAAATGGACTGAATTTTAAATGTATTTTTATTCTAAATAGATTTTATATATGGTCATTTCCCATGCAGGTTTTCCTCCACTATTCCACTATTTTTTCTAGCATGTCACCTGTGCTTCACAGGACATCAAACTGTCATCGTTATCGGCATGTCAACCATCCGCATCAGTCTCAAAACTCCCTGCACTGGTCCTTGGTAAACTTGTACTGTTCCACCACTAGTTCTGTGCACCTACAGCAGGTCGGGGTGGTGGTTTACTCACACCTGGTGTGATAAACACTGATCACACACCAGTTAGCATCCTGTGAACTCTTTCAGGACCTACTGATCCTTCTGTAGCCTCCACAACTTCACAACTCAGAACTCTGGTAGGGCAGTGGGTAAGCACAGAGAGAGAGAGAGAGAGAGAGAGAGAGAATAGGAGTAGGAGGAGAAAGTAGAAAGTAGTAAGAGAATGGAGAGATAATTATCCCTCAGAGCTAGTAGTGAAGTGAGTGACAACATCCCCACATTATTCAGAATGTCCCCACATTCATCACCTCTCTCTTTCTATTCTCATTCACACTCATTCCCTCTTACTGACACGCACACGCACATGCACATGCACACACACACACACACACACACACACACACACACACACACACACACGCACACACACACACACACACACACACACACACACCTGCTCTGTCTGCGTTGCTTTGCTTTGTTTTACAGTGAATCTGACATTAATCTATTTTTATGCCATTTGTCAGTTTTGTCAAGTCCAGCCCAATCATTACTGGTTGAAATGCTCAGTAGTACCGATACTGTCATATTACTGCAGAACCGGAGAAGGTATAAGTGACATAAAGAAATAAATCATTAAAATAGAAGACCCAACTGTTCTCTGTGCTCAAAGGGGAATACGTTTCTGCTCTTCTGCCAACTCCCGACTGTTCTGCGAGATCAAAAAGGCAATGCCCAGACAGTGGGGCCAGTGCCAACCTCAGCCCCAGGAGCAGAGGCTGGTGGCGGCTGGCAGGATCCAGGCCGTTGTGCCAGACTGAAGCAACAGATCACAGTGCAGTTTTACAGCTGCTGTGCAGGCCTAAGGCATTACACGCTCGGCTACTTTTCCTGCTTCAACACCAAAATGCTCTGGACCTTGACTCCTCATACCCACCCCCACCCCGAGCCTTGAGTCGTACATAATATGAGTACTGGACAGTATGTTTGTGTGTCTGTGTCCATGTGTTAGGAGGGCGGGGGGCTATTCTTGCAGTTCAGAGTCACACCACAGGGGGGAACTGTTACTGGCTGTTCAGTTTTCTAATTAATTAAATTATCATTTGCTTCTGTTGGGTGTGTAAGGGAAAGGGTGTATGCATATGTTTCAGGGTTTCTGGGGGTCCTGATAAAATCTTGAAAGTCAAAAATCAAATCTCAATTTTATGTCTAAAAAGGTCTTAAATACAACTTTGACAGTTCTTAAAAGGTATTAAATACAACTCTGACAGGTCTTAATTACAACTATGAGAAGCTATTAAGTACAACTCTGACAAGTCTTAAAATGCCTTCAAATACAACTCTCACAGGTCTTTAAAGGTCTTAAAAACCACTAATTTGTATTGATCACACTGTAACAAGAATACAAAAAGAAAGCAACACAAAACCAAAAACCACTAATGCAAACTGAACAGCCTTGTCAGGACATATTGGAGCACACCCCACTAGTGTGTATTGGAGCACACCCCACTAGTGTGTGTTGGAGCACACCCCACTAGTGTGTGTTGGAGCACACCCCACTAGTGTGTGTTGGAGCACACCCCACTAGTGTGTGTTGGAGCACACCCCACTAGTGTGTATTGGAGAACACCCCACTAGTGTGTATTGGAGCACACCCCACTAGTCTGTGTTGTGATGCAGTGTGATGGGGTAATGTGTCTCCTCTCATAAAACATAGCTACTTCTAAGAAGTAATAACTTAAAATTATTTGTGTTAACATTACTTTCATCTAATATGGGTAAGTGCAAGTTCAAAGAGATCTGACTTGAGTGATGCGTCTTCAGCTCTTGGTTGAAACCTGTTGGAAAAGCCTGCACCTTGTTCACAATAACAGTCAAATTAGGAACTTTGGATATTAAAGCATTAGAGTTGCATGGTAGGTCAGAAAAGCATGATGCTCTCACACAAAGCCACCAGCACATGTCTGACATCACCCAACACTGTTATGTGTTCACATGCATCAAAGTCCAGTCCCAGTGTGATCTGTACTAAGAATGTTAACTATTGCAACTCGGTTAAGCAACCTCAGGACTTGTAGCCATGCCAACATGAAAAATGTAGAGGCTCTGGACTTTACAAAAACTAGCTAAAGATTAGTAATATAAAAGCAATGAAGTGATAGGTGAGTTATTTCAGGAGAAGAGAGAGGACATGTGGAGAGGAAATGATGTTTTACATTACATGATTTTGATTGGCAGATTCCATAAATAGAGACCTAATCTTAGAAGATAAGTGCCTGTTTGTACGAAAGTCTAACAAAAAACAATCGAACAAAAATATAAATCAAATAAAAAAAGTCTAACAAAAAGTTGGACTGGCATGTATGTTTCTGAGAATGTGAGCAGGTTTCTGGAGTACCATGTACATGTGACAACCCATGACTTACTGAAACCTGTCAAAGTAAGTATATGTTTTGTGTATTAGCAAGCATTACATAACTTTTTCTGTCACATAGACCTTTTCAGTAGGAATGGTATGACAGTGTGAAGTCCTATTCTGTTTCATATTAAAGGGATATTTCACCCGTTTCTTAAATTTTGATAATGATTTGCTCCAAAGTAGGACAGTAGTAATGGTGTCTACATCATATAGTTACGGTCACAGACAGTCACAGGTGATTTTTTGTAAGAGATTTGCAGGATCTGGACATCCATCTCAATACATAGGCCCAATATGAACTTAACGTTTGTTTAACTGTTCCACCAAGACCATGCAGAGAAGTTTGGAGGTGCTCAGTGAGATGCTGGAGGAAGCTGTTACAGATGGCGTCTCCATGTGGCAGCTGAACAAACTTTTGAGAGTCATGCACGCATTGTTCCACAACGTACCAGCAAGACGAGAAGACTGTCTTGTGCTGTCGCCAAATTCACTCTCCCTTCCTTTCATTGTCCCCTGGCCACCAGTACTTCAAGAACCTGCCTGTGGTAGAGAGGGCCATTGCAGTCTGGCTATCACTTCACCACTCTTTGGATGTGGTGAGCAGAAGAGAACTCCAAAATCAAGAGACGGCATCCTTCCGTAGATCAGAAGCAATCCTCAAAGATCCACTCATCTTGGCCAAGCTACAGTTCTTCATGACTGTCACCCAGATCTTCAATCCCCTTTTTGAAGAAGTAAAAAACAGACTCTGCAAAGGCTTGGAAAAGCTGATCAAGGTGATGATTTATATGGGCATAGCTGTACATTATTGTCACGGTCCTCTCATCACTACTGATTAGGCCTAATTGATGTATACATTGTCTTAATGAAGAACAGGTGAATCCTTCAACCATTGTTCAAACGTCAAAATGATGTTGTCACTTTATGATAAATGTGGATAGAGGGGACTTGCGTTTACTTTTGAGATTGTCTTTTGACAGGGTCTACTTAGATGATTTATTAAGAGGAGGTCCTCCAGGACTTCATTACATAGCAGCCAACCAAACTGGATGTAGCTGAGGAGAATTGTCTCCAACCACAGGACACCTCGACCCGGACTTGGGCACTGAGACTGTCCTCATAGTTAGTGAGGTAATTTAGAAAGATCATTTTGTATGGTCTGGAAGAAAGCACTAAATATCATTTTATTAGATATACTATTTGTGGTTTATCCTCCTGTCCAGAGCAGCAAAAGTGTACTCAGAGTCCTTGAGTTTAGAAAGGACTGCATACAGGGACTGTCAAACATAGTCAGAAAAGTGCTAGAGAGAGAACCCCTTCAAATACACAGTGGTTCAGTAGATGGTGTGCCTGGACCTCTCTGTCATATTCAGAGACCTAGACAGGTGAAAGAGTCCAATGAAATGTCTTGTTCAGACATTTCTGTAGGATAGACAGCTTGCAGGATGTGTTTCTGCTGATAGGAATAGCTTTCTTTAACGAAAAGTAAGAGGTCTACCTCGAAAATATAGTAATCATTTATTTAAACCATTGTGCCATTGTAGTGCTGTAAGCAGACTATAGAAATGTATTGATTTATTAAATATTTTTCTACATGTTTTCATTTGTTTTGTTATAGGTGAAGTAATTCTTCAAAAATTTGAGGCTGTCCTGTCCCTTGAGAGCAGACATGAGGAGTTCCTCTCCTCCTGCTGAAGAGAAGGCTGCTGTACTTGTATGGTCTCCCAAGCAATGGTGGACAAGGACGTTGATACTTGCAGGACGCAGGAAGACTGCTGTAGCACCCAGACGTTTGTGAGATTTTTGTCACTGTTCCCTGAGGTATGGGGGGGGGGGGGGGGGGGGGGGACTCTTCACAAAAGAACTCCTGACTTCTGTGGCACCAGCCTCTCTCAGGTTTACCATTGTACTGAATGCCCTATTTGCAGCATATACCCCCTGTCCAGAAAAGCCAACGTGTTAAGCTCAGAGTCCTTGAGTTTAGAAAGGACTCCATGCAAGGACTGTCAAACACAGTCACGAAAATGTAGGAGAAAGAATCCCTTCAAATATCCACCCGTTTGGCAGATGGTGCGTCTAGACCCCTTGGTCAAGACAGAAGAAAGCAGAAGCACGATTCACAGGGCTAGAGGATGTCTACAGAGCATTTCCTGGAGGAACTCAAAACAGAAAAGGAAAACCATCGGAGAGGTTTGTGAAAGTCTGGCCTAGAGACTCAGACAAGTCTGCAGAAGAGGCTGAAGGCAAGGCTAGCAGTTAGACGGCCCAGCTCACAACACAGTCAGATTCTCAGAGTAGGGACTGCGTGGAAAGGTTAGCTGAGCATGCATGCACACAGCTCTGTGTAGTCCTGTTCAACCCAGTGCTCGTAGTGAATGTGAATAAATTCATCTACTTTGCAGGTAATTCCAATTTTCATTCATCTCCTTATCTGCACCATATTCATATGTTTTTGCATGCGAAATGAATGTAAACTAGATCTTAAATTGCATTCCTAATGGTTTTAAAAAAAATGTCTTGAAAAGGTCTTAAGTAGAAACCCTGGACGTGTCTCAGCTGTCAGATTGCGTATTCACTTTCCATTACCAAAGTCAGCCTGTACTGTCACTGCGAGCGTCCTGGCCAAGATGCCACGTACACGGGGGAGTACCGGTTAGGTTCCTCAGATGGGATCCACTGTAAGGAATTCATATAGTAAAGAACAGCTTTGGGCACAATGCAGTGTGATGGTCTATCTTTCACTAGGACACTTTTTTCCAGTCTTTCGCTCAAATTCCCTCTCATTTCTTCTTATTTTCTCTTCTTCTCTTCTCTTTTTCTCTCCTTCTCCTCACACTCTCTCCATGACACTCTGTCTGTTTCTCTTGCTCTCACACTCCCAGTGTGTGTTTGAGGAGCACCAGCTCAGCTGTCAGTTCACCCCCACCACTGCATTATTAATACCCCCCCCCACACACACACAAACACACCTCCAACAGAGAACGAAAGAGAGACAGTCAATAAGTGCAGAAAGAAAGACAGGGAGAGAGACTGGGAGAGAAAAAGATCACCAGTTAGACACCAGTTAGACACCAGTTAAATTGCCCATATTGCTAAGGGATTTCATCTATGCCCCATTTATTTTCCTTAGTAAACAGACATATTATAAATGGTTGAACAGAAGGGCAAGTTCTGTGATTAAACCGAGGCCTTGAGCAAGCCCAAAATGTTTGCATATCACTTTTCAAAAGCTAATTTCCAAACAGCTAATTTTGGCTGGCCAATTAAAAACCCTGACAAGTCAATTTATTCACTTGGACACGGAATGAAAAATGCAAGCAAATATGAACCAGATAAACAGGAAATGGCCATCCAGTCAGATCTAGAAACAGGAAGACCAAAATAAAACACCAGGTAGTGTTAAGACAAACAAATCCAAGCAGTGTACAACTTTTGAGCTGAATCTCGACTCAAATACGTCAGCAGCATGTCGTCCAGTGGAGGTGCTGGGAACTCGCGCATTGGACAACAATGTCATAGAACCAGACTGGGCCGGAGTGAAGACGATGAAGAGAAAGCGAACAGAATGTCCATGACTAAACTTGTTTAAAACGTGAAGCTGTCTGTGACATCTGTGCCCTCACGTCTCGAAAAGCACCGATACGTGCCGCGTTCCAGGGGCGGGGAAGTGATCGCTGGTCACGGTTGTCCTGGAGACAAACGCACCTGACTCAACTCGTCCACTGATTATCCAGCCTCGTCTGAGCTGAGCTGGAGTGAGCGGTGTTAGCACTAAACCGGTCTGTGCTGGGTCTGTGCTGGGTCCGTGCTGGGTCCGCGCTGGGTCCGCGCTGGGTCCGCGCTGGGTCCGTGCTGGGTCCGCGCTGGGTCCGCGCTGGGTCCGCGCTGGGTCCGCGCTGGGTCTGTGCTGGGTCTGTGCTGGGTCTGTGCTGGGTCGCCAGCTCTTCCACACTACTGTGAAGTGACTTAACTGCCTTTCTCGGCCTAGGGCAGCACAATGGTATCACAGTTTCCTAAGACCCTGGTCAGTAAAAGCTTGTTGTGGTACTAAGCAGTAGTGACACTTTCGCATCTAAAACATATATGCAAAGTGTGTGTGTCATCGAGAAGGAGATCTTTATTATTTTTTTCAGCCTTAAGGCGAAAGTTTGGCACCTTCCTGACTTATCATCATTCTGTTCTGAGCACAGCAAGATGCAGTGAGTGTAAAGTCTTACCTTTCCCCAGAGGGGAAAGGGAGAGAGAGAGAGAGAGAGAGAGAGAGAGAGAGAGAGAGTGAGAGAGAGATGCATCCAGCAAGGGGGCATAAATATGACAGTATCAGGTGTATCAGGCCCCTAACCCTGGAGAGAACAGATCATTCTCTCCTTCCAAACTTTTTCAGGGAGAACACACAACAGGACCCAGGATCAGTGTGAGCACTCACACACACACGTGCACACACTCTTCCACTCCAGGAGACGGTCCACCCTCTAAGACGGCAGAAGAACGCCTGCTTCACAGGAAGCACTCAATCACGGTCCTCCTTTGGAAGCCACGCCATTGCAGTCTGCTTAGAAAGGCAGCGTGTCACGCCTTCAGACTGTAGGCAATAACAGCACATAAGAAGAACTACAGAGTACTTCCATTAGAAAGGTTATTATCCAAGTGAAAATCCCATTATAAAACTGCCAGTATACAGAGAGAGTGAGAGGGAGTAAAGAATGATAGTACTCTAATGGTGCAATAGTCCTGCTTTTGTACTACACATTATACAGGCTGACTGTATAGAGCACTGTTATAATAGGCTGTAGTCTCCTCGCATTTATGTCTGTGGGTAATACTGTGTAGTACAGGTGAAACGCTGATTTAATGATTCTGGCTCTGTGTTCAAACATCAAACACTTTACTAAACTTTCCACACACTCAAACATGATGTTTAAAGAATTGATTTTTTTGAGTTGCAATAGACATTTCTCAAATTCGGTCATGGAGGTCTGGTTAAACAGGAAGTAGCCTAAGGTTGTAGCTCAGATCTAGGCGATGCCATTGTGTCTGACCATAAAACCTGTGACTGTTGTAGGTCTTACCCACAAATATGGATCATTTGAAGACAAACACAGGGCACATTTCCGAGAGTTGCAGGCATGTCCCTCCCTCTTATCCATTAGCCCCGCCCCCACCTTTCTGGACAAATAGCAAATTCTGACTTAGCACTTTTCAGCCCGCAACCTCCTCCAACCATCAAATGTTGGAACCCTCAAATGTTGGGGAACTTCATGCGCCCCCTACCTCTTAAAACATGTCACTGCGTGTATCCTCACTGAGCGCTAGTAAGACTGGCTTTCACATGCACCGGGAAATAACGTTAGCGATTAGGGTCGTCCAGCTGAGGGCAAACAGGATCTGTCCTACTCAGACGTTGTGATGAATAACACATGAAGGGCTTGTTTTCAGGCCCAACTGTGCCTGGATCTTTTAATCACACAGCTTAGTGAGTTTCAAACGCTCTCATCCCATAACAGTGCTAACTCCTCTTTCAGCCTTCCAAGAGATTACCCTGCTAATGAAAAGAGAGACGTGCGTTCCTGTCTTTGAGTGCATCACTTGAGGTGCAACAGGTCACTTGCAGGGGCAACAGTCTCCTGTTCGGTACAGTAAAGCGTTAAGATCAACTTTTGTGGTCTCTGCTGATCAGGGTAAGAGTTCACGAACAGAACAGGGCTTGTGTGCAGCTCAGACAAACCAAAGCATTTGATCCTCACAGGTATTATAATGTTTTAGCTCCCCAGCAGTGCATTGGCTTTGAGTGTTTGTGTGTGTATTTGTGTGTGTGTGTGTGTGCTCTGTGAAACCACTGTAACACCCCACTCTCCCCCTCCCCCATGGAGTGCATATTTCTAATGCATTTAAATGGGTCTCAGGTTGTCAGGCACGACAGGACTGAGAGATGCGCTTTATCCTGACAGCGGTATGAGCACAACTTCCCTTTCCCCTTGGCCATGCGGTGACGCGGCAGGTATAACAACTTAATGTGCATCTCTCTGCTGGAGGCACTGAGAATGGAAGAGAAAGAACAGAAAGAAGGAGGGAGAGAGGGAGAAAGAGAGACAGAGGCATAGAGAAAGAGGGAGGGAGAGAGGGAAAGTGAGAAAGAAAGTGGCATAGATCAAGAGGGAGGGTGAGAGGCATTTAGAGGATAAGAGGATGAGATGGTGAAGCAGAAGAAAGCAACGAGAAAAAGACGAACAGATGGACAAACGCGTAAACAGAGGCAGGCAGAATAAGAACAGAAGAAAGGAGACGGAGAGACACTTAAGAGACAGAGGGGTAGAGAGAGAAGAGAAAAAAAGATCACCGAAGGCAGGAGGAGAGAATAAAGAAGAGACCAGAAGGATTGGGAAAGAAACAGAAAGAGGCACAAAAGAAAGGAGGCAAGTTAATGAGCAAGAAAGAGAAACTGGAGAGAGAATGGGAGGGAAAGTAAAAAAGCTAAAAGGCTTTAAGGGGAAAGAGAGAGAAAGAGGGAGGGAGGGAGAGAGGGAGGGAAGGAGAGAGAGAGAGAGAGAGCAGGGGTGAGAAATGAGCTTAAAGTGTTATCAGTAGGTGGCAGGGATGACAGGAGCTATGCTATTTCAGGGCCAATCTAGACACGTCCCTGGACATGGGGCAACGAACTAGGCAAATGACTGGGAATTAGCATAGCAATTTCCAGAGTGTGATGAGACCGTGCGTGGCTTTTGATCATCATTTCTGTTAGCCTCCTCCCCAAGATGACAAAACAACCACAGCACAGCTATTTGTGCTGTTGCCATCGTCACTGTTGTCGCAATCACAGTCCACACCAGGTTTTCGAAATGGGACAAACCTTTTTTTTACGCTTTGCAGTATTCTACAGAGAGGAAGATAAGGTGATGGATTCTCGAGAGACATAAACTGGCTCTATGGATATATGCTATCTTATCCGGCTTGATTTAATAGATCGTCCTTTGGCCCAGATTGTCATATTCAGCAGTGCCACCAAAATTACATTTACATGCTAATGTGGTTAACCAGTGAAACCTAGTAAAAACCAATTAGCATTTTGCACATTACACAATGTAACTGGACCTTACTAGTATTGAAATGTTACTTGCTAGGCAACAAATATATAACAAACATATTTCACAAAAATATAAAGTACAGAAAAAGGGCCACAAATCTGCCCTATTCCTAATTCGCTTAAACCCATTAAACTCATATGTGCCAAAACAGGTTTGAAAAGGTCAAACAAACAAACAAACAACAAACTAATGAGTTTAACCACATACCCACACACACACACACACACACACACACACACACACACACACACACACACACACACACACACATCCAGAGACATTTACAGTAATGTGAGAAAAGCTTTGCACCGCTAAGAAACCAAGCTAATATTCTGCATGTGTTCACTCTAAACCCTAAAACAACTCCTCTTTTCAAACGTAATGAAAAATGAAGCCAGTGTTATTAAACCAATCTGTGCAGCCGTTCCAATTAGCAGCTGCTCCCAAAGAGTGCTTCTATTACAGTTACCCACAATGCAGCTGGAGAATGAACACATGGTCTTTGACAGATCTAGCCCGGGTCATATTGCTCACAGCCACCTCACTCTGTTAGCAGACAAGCTCTAATAAACATTTCATGAGTCTGCTGTCTGACCGATCCAAAGCACTCAGCCAAAATTACACATACCAAATCTCAAATCTGGTTCGTTCATTTTTTAAACTTCAGCAGCCTTTCAAAGCAAAGATTGTTCAGCAGTATTAGCTGCTATGTGTACTCTGGGAACCTCCCTGAGACACTGGAGCACACTGCCATCAGGACAGCACCATCTTGTACAAAAACCACACAAACCCGATGACACGGAGTCATCTGGACTCACACCAACCCCAAACCGACAGGAAAGCTTGGCCTGGGATTTCTGGTTCACACAACCTCACAACTCTTTCAGCATCACATTGAAATGGAGGCCAGTTATAAAGTCAGTGTAAATGTTTTAGTGCAAGTTCAAGTGTTACGTTAAAGGACAAACAAGCATCGAAACAATCAACACATGCCACTTAGTGTCAAATGATTTGGAATCAATGTTAAAGTCCCTATCAATAACTATCAACATGCTGAAAGAAAGACATGGTTTCTTTTACTGTCGGTTCCCTCCATATGTCTTATATTGATGCTCTCGCCCTCGATCCAAACAAACAACCCTCTTCCTCTAAACCCCCCAGGTCTTCCAGACTGCTGCTACATCATCAGGCCTGGATGTGTTCAGCTGGGTTCCTCGTTCGCTCCTCTTACCCCTCATGCGTCTGCTCGCTGATGATGTTCTGGTGTGAGACCAACTGGGTTATGTGAGCATCTGCTCAACCTCTGTGTCTGTTTGGCCAGCAAGCAGCTTCACCTGCTTGACTCCTCACTGTGGTCATGCAAGAGGACTGAACATGTACTGATCTGGGGTCTGTGCAGCCCTCATTGCTTGGGCTAATCAACACACAGGGGGCTACGCTGGTCCTACACAGCAATGCTAGCATGAACACAAGCACCAGACTGCACTGACACCTGTTTTTTTGAACTGCACATCACAGGTGGGGACCTCAGATATCACGAATTCCCTGTGTTCCCAGCATGCCCCAACCTCACAAATTAGTTCAAAATGGCACTAATTAGCTGATGTTTGTCTAGCTAATTCTACGAATATTAAACCTGCGTTATTTACGTTAAGTTCTCATATCAGATGTGGAGTCATGTGAGACATTGTGTTTATTTTGTTCAGATGACTTTCCTCAGATAATCTGTCCTGCAAAACGACATCACGATTGTTTTTTTTCTCTAGGTGCTTGTGTTCTGGTGGTAAATTGACACTTTGTAGTGAGATTAGAATAAACAGGGCTTTTTGAATGCTTTTCAGATGACAGATTACCTTGGGAGGGAGGTGTTAGGTGTTAGGTAAGTGTTAGGAGGTGTTAGGTAACCAGAACAGGAGAGGATTCAGTCCACCGTGGTCAGGACAGGAGAGTCAGAGCAGAGTCAGACCACCAGGACAGGAGTCAGCAAGAAGAGAAAATGCCAGGGAAATGCCAACTAGACTGACAAGCAGAAACATCAATGCTATGGATAAGCAAAGCCTTAAAAACCCGACCAGCGCATCTTAAATATCACAGGGACATCAGGGGACATGGGGATCAAAACAGTAGAGAGAGCATGATACACATGATACACGCACACACGCACACACGCACACACACACACACACACACACACACACACACACCACACACACACATATATATATATATATATATATATATATATATATATATATATATAATATCACTTCCATGGCCATAGGTGTATAAAATTAAGCACCTAGGCATGCAGACTTTACAATAATTTGTGAAAGAATGGGTCGCTCTCAGGAGCTCAGTGAATTCCAGCGTGGAACTGTGATAGGATGCCACCTGTGCAACAAATCTAGTCGTGAAATTTCTCCCTCCTGAATATTCCACAGTCAACTGTCAGCTGTATTATAAGTAAATGTTTGGGAATGACAGCAACTCAGGCACAAAGTGGTAGACCACGTAAACTGATGGAGCAGAGTCAGTGGATGTTGAAGCTCATAGTGTGAAGAGGTCACCAACTTTCTGCAGAGTCAATCACTACAGACATCCAAACTTCATGTGGCCTTCAGATTAGCTCAAGAACAGTGCACAGAGAGCTTCATGGAATTTGATGGACGAGTCTGGATTTGGCAGTTGCCAGGAGAATGGTACTTTGAATGACTGCATTGTGCCAAGTGTAAAGTTTGGTGGAGGGGGGATTATGGTGTGGGGTTGTTCTTCAGGAACTGGGCTTGGCCCCTTAGACCACCCGTGAAAAGGAAAGTAAAACTGAAGGCTTCAGCATAGCAAGACATTTTGGACAATTCCGTGCTCATCTTCTGGGGAACAGTTTTGAGCTGGCCCCTTCCTCTTCCAACATGACTGTGCACCAGTGCACAAAGCAAGGTCCATAAATACATGGATGGCAGAGTCTGGTGTGGATGAACTTCACTGACTGAGTCCTGACCTTAACCTGATAGAACACCTTTGGGATGAATTAGAGTGGAGACTGAGAGCCAGGCCTTCTCGTCCAACATTAGTATGTGACCTCACAAATGCACTTCTGGAAGAATGGTCAAAAATCCCATAAACACACTCTTAAACCTTATGGACAGCCTTCCCAGAAGAATTGAAGCTGTTCTAGCTGCAAAGGGTGGACCAACGTCATATTGAACCCTATGATTTTGGAATGGGATGCCACTTACGCTCATATGTGAGTCAAAGAAGGTGAGCAAATACTTTTGGCAATATATGATATATACTTATGTGACATATACATATATGATATATATACACACATACAGTATATGTATATAAACCATGTTTTTACCACATCTCAAAATATGCAGTTCACGCAAAGCCAACAACATACACATAGATTAAAACAACCAGCCAACACAACAGGCTCGTTTGACCACTAAGTAATTTTGAACAATAACCCCTGCTTTGTGTTGTAAAATGGTGATGAATTGGTGCTGGGTTAGTTCCCCAGGGATCTGCTTTATACTCAGGTTTCTCTTCTTGAGTTTAAGTGCCACAACTTTCTCTGCTCAGCCCTCAGGAGACTTGTGCTTGAAATACATCCACTGTCTCGTCTTTATTATTATTCACATGCATTTACATTTATCTTTTTGTTTGCTCTGTGTGATGCCCTGAAAATGTGTCCCAGCTAATAGATTTTTGTATTACAAAGCGTTTTTTTCCATATAGTTATGACATCAAGTAACCACATTACTATGAAGGAAAAATGTTTGAACTTCATTCTTATTATCCCACATATACTTCAAGAACTATAATTATAGTTCAACTCCATAATCATTGCATTACTTCACAAAAAGCTGTTACTAACTGCCCTAAGCTACCCACAACCATACTGCCATGTTACTGCTGGAGTTACAGTTCTGCTCAGAGTTCAAACCTGACTGTGACTGTGCTGTTTTTTTTTTTTTACTATTCATTGCTTTTACAACCACATATTTGCTGATTCAAGTAAACCTCTGATTTCTTAAAATATTTTAAAAAATTCAATTTAAGATATGGTGACGGCCGTGTTTATGATCTTCACTCTACTGTGAAGAACAATGTGATGCGTGAACTTACATCAGGAATATCAGAAAGAAGAATCGACAAACACATTAGACTATAACTCCCTGCTATGAGACGTGCGCGTGGGGGTGTCATTGTTGGGCCTTTGAATTGTGCATCTGTCCTGTGCCCCCAGCGTGGCACAAACACGTGAGGGAGAGGAGGGAGAGGAGGAAGGCTGACGTCTTCACTGTGAAATGTGCTTGTTGTTCCGTCGCCCTCAGCCACAGAGGCCTGCGTCAGGGCGAAAGGGAGGAAGATCGAGAACACACATCAAAAATGGAGAAAACCGTACGCCAAGCAGACAGAGATCCAGCAGCAGCAGCAGCTAGCTCTGAAAACAGACAAGTGTTTCAATGATCCCTGCCTGGCTCTCCTGACTGGGAGTTAGGAAGGGAGAGAGAGAGAGAGAGAGAGAGAGAGAGAGAGAGAGAGAGAGAGAGAGAGAGAGAGAAGTGACTGACAGAGGAGGAAATAGAATACAGTTTGACAATAGAAAGTGTAGATGTGTGTGAGAGGGGGAAGAGAGAGAGAAAGAGAGGTGAGGGTCTGTTTTTGAGAAAACGTGCAGCCTTCCTGTCCTCCTTGGGAGCCCTGTGTGGTGTGATGAACCTCAGGAACGGAGAAGACCCTCGGATTAGAGAGGAGTGTAGTCCACTCCTGGGGGGAGGATCGTAAATCCCAGCGCTCCAGATGGGAGAGAATTAAGGAATCTCCATTAACCAGCTCATTTGTGGCCTGTACTCAGAGGATTTCTATCACACAGTGTTTAATAATAACATATTTTTTAAAAAATCAATCTTTCCAATTTCACATAACTTTGTGCATTAGTCAACGGCGTAGTCAACTGAGGAGAGGCTGTGTGTTAAAGTGTTTTTTATTTTTATTCCAGATATTATATTAGCAGGAAGTGTGTGATTATCTTCAAGCCGTAGCTTCGGATTAACATTCACCGGACACTGCAGAGTGTATAAAATAACCTCTTTCTTTATTTTGTATACTGAGCAGTGACTCCTAGTTAGGAATGGCATTTTATTTGGAATTATCTTCGCGAACAGACTACAGCCAATCAGAAGCCACCTCATACAGCATATTCATGAACTGTGAAATCAACTGTCCCTCCCACACTTCAGCCACTCTGCATAGCTCTACGCTGGTAATGAAGATGGAATGTGCATTCAAATGTAAGTTTTTGCATGCAAGGGGGAATAAGGTTACTGCAGAAAACGAGACCATATCAAAATGGCTCAAATTTCTTTCTGGGGTTGAATTGGCACCAAATACAGGAGAAGCAGGAATTTACTGTGAACTCCAGGGGGCGCTGTGGGCAGAGACCCCTAACTGCTTCTTCAGGCAACCTGCAATGATGCGAACCACGTCCCAGCCCCCACACTGACTAGGGTGCTCACTTTTGACAATGAGGCTGTAATCAACTGAACTATGAAAGGTGACAGAGAAAAAAGAATACTCAACACATTCCTTTTAATGTTGTAATGGGGGGGGGGGGTATAGGTAACATTGCAGAAAAATGTATTTTTAAGCAAAAATAATTTTTTTTAAACAAAGAAAATAAATCAACAGGGCAGGGCCTTAAAGAGTCTAGAGACTAGAGACTAAAATAAAATCTAGAGACTAGAGTTTAGAGACTAGAGTCAAGAGACTAGAACCTAGAGTCTGGAGAACAGATACTAGAGACTTGTCTAGAGACTAGAGTTTAGAGACCAGAAACTAGAGAACAGAGACTAGAGACTAGTCTAGAGACTAGAGATTAGAGACTAGAGTCTAGAGATGTCACTGCCATTTCCCAAGATGCTCCCTTTATGGTTTAGCATATAAGTTTTCCTATAATTCCTATGTAACTAGGAATAGTGAATAGTAAAAAGCCTCCTAGTGAATAGGAATAGTCTCAAAGTACAATATATGACAGTATATGACTATATGAAAAGGTGCCAAAGTGAATGCATTTGAAGACAGTTAATGCCTCCTTTCTCTTAAACTAATAACGTTATCTGCTATACTCTAACTCTTTCCATCAGCAAACGCTGTCAAACAAAACTCGCATCCAACTGCTAAACCAACCGTCTCCGTCTGCTGAACCGACCGATTCAGGTGGAACATTCTGGTTTGTTTTGCATTACACACAGTTCACAGCAGGCCTGTTGTATAATGTCTAGTAATCCTTGTATTGTGCTGAACTGTAATGCATCTAGACAGTAATCTGTATTGAGCTGTGAGAGATCAGGAGTTGTCTAACAGTATTAGCCTGTATTTGGGCTTTTGTATGAAGTAGTGTGATTGGACAGTGGGAGCTGTGCTGGTTTAACACAGGATGTTTATTGGAGGAAATGCCCAGGGTCCGCTCTCTTGACACCAAGTGCCAAACAGACAATGATGCAAGTTGGTCCCTAAAATCCCCATTGTGTCAAACAGTCTTACTCGATCTGTAGGCAAAACACACAAACAAACTGAACATGCCCTCACAGTTGTTGAGAAGATCTTCGAGAATCACAGCCACAGCTTGTACAAATGGGTCTCAAATGGATAGCTCAATCCCCCAAACCTTACATTCCAAGCCTGGTAAAACCTCTACTGGTGCTGTGTTGTATATCTATATTAATGCCAGTCCTAGTGTACTCTAGAGAGCCGTCAGAGTCCATATTTCCACCAATGTTCATGGTGGGAATTTGTAGAGCTTTGCTGGTCAAAGGTGTCGAACACCGGGGTCTTTGTAAAGTTATCTTTAACTGAATCACATGTTTCTTGTATTGTATTACTTTTATCCATATTGTAAGTTTTTATAAAAGCCCCTAGAATGCTGTATCACTGCACGTGGAAGTGCTGTGAGTTTGATGATGCATTGGAACAATGGGGCTTTCTTTTGCGCTTTGCCAGAACATTCAGGAACGTTCGGGAAACACAGGACATGGACGGTTTAAACAGTGATCTTCAGACCATTACACCAGTTCAGAGGAACTTCAGAAGTACCATGAAATGAAGAAAACACAAACACGCCAAACCCAGTGGAGATACGAGACCTCCTGGGGCCAATCCTCCACCCAGCAACAAGACAGAGCGCTTTATACTGCAACACAACCGTACACTGAGAGTTTCTCTTCCACGCGGCCTTACTATCATATCATGTGTGGAAACCTATAGATATAATGTAGTCCTTAATGTCCTGTTTATCTGATGACTATGGAGACACAGGCAGGACTGGATTTGAGTGAAGTATGACCCAGTGTAACTCAGGACAAAGTGTAAGGAACACATTTTCACCAAAATGCTAACATAAGCTACAAAGGCTTATAGCAACCAATTATCTGGATATGTGCTAATCTACATAATGCTAATTGCAGGCTCTGGGAGTTTGTTCGTTATTAGCAACACTAGCACTTTGGTCAAAATTTTCCTTTAATCTGTGTCTGGAAAGGAGGAGTGTCTGAAAAGGAGGATCATTAATTTTCAGTTTGTGCTCAACAGAGAATTTTTGCCTAATTTTTT